>NW_017308358.1:90137-90438 GCF_000935625.1 Nanorana parkeri | reverse complement strand
CTACAAAACCAACATTTTCCCCTAAGGCACCAGTATTGTGCAGTGCAGTCTTGCAGAGCTGGCTCTAGTTTGCATGTCTCCGTTTACTTCTGTCTTGAGGCAGAACAGATCAGCGGAGCACGCCAACAATATGTCCCATGGGTTAGTAACAAATCAGAGGCCCCCTTGGCAGAAAAAAGCAGCATACATCACCCGAATATTGCTGGGTGTCAAGTAATAGGAAATGTCTCGGAGTGTACAGCGAGCGGACAGCAGCCATCATGAAGAGCCTCGTAGTGAGACATGGATGTAGACAAGGTGA
>NW_017308358.1:89324-90125 GCF_000935625.1 Nanorana parkeri | reverse complement strand
GTACACCTATGCGAAGTATGACAGGAGTGACAACAGTATGCCCATGCAGCGCAAAGAAACAGGCTCACTGCAAAGCCAGCCCATGCAGCACGTTATACTTTCCCTTGCCCTATGTGCTACCAAGAGTAAAGAGAAGAAGTCCGGAGCTTACAGAGGGCTGAGGACTCCCCATCGCCATGTGACGTCATGTGAATGCCGCCCCCCAAGCACGGGTAGAGACATATGCGAAGTATGACAAGAATAACAATAATATGCAGGGCAAAGAAGCTGGTTCACTGCAGAGCCGGCCCTTGCAACATGTTAGGAGCATACAGAGGGCTGAGGACTCTGCATCGTCATGTGACCGCACTGGGTCAAGCACCGTCAAATTAGGGAAGCAAGGCAGGTCACATGATCCCCGTTACCTCACCAGAGAGGGCAGTGGCAAGCCAATCTTGAATGAAAGTGCATGCAGCCCGTTTATTCTCTGGGCTAGATTTTGATCAATACACAAGAAATGCGTAGAGCGAGGAAAGCAGTTTGATGATTTTTGGGGGTTTCCGTAAGGGTACCCAATTCAATGTTTGCTGTAGGACAGCGAGGCTCGGTGCGGTACCTGCTGTCAATAATACTCCCAGCACCAACCACAGGCCGGAACTTTTGCCACATGAAAGCAGCATAGGAGAAGGAGGCATGCATAGTCACGACTTTGCTAGGGTGAGTGACAGAGGTGCTCGCCTACGTTCAGCTCAAACTTTTTCTAATACGATTTTAACGTTTAAGAAATAGGGAAACAAAAAGGCATTTTTTTTGGGGGGGGGG
>NW_017308358.1:66884-89298 GCF_000935625.1 Nanorana parkeri | reverse complement strand
ATAAAGGAGACTGGAAGCAGCTAATAGGAAAGAGGTAGGTCTTTACCAAAAACCATAACGCAGCTCCGCGTAATGCTGATGTGTACCCCCCCCCCTCATTCATGTGAGCTGGGAACTTGATGGAAAAGATCGACTTTAACCATCTGCTCTGTATACAGCCGCTGGCAGAGCTTACTGGCACAGAGAATTAGACAACGTCAGGGTTTACGAGTGTCACCACCCAGGACGAAGCACAAACTCCGCGCACATCTCCCTGGCTGCTCTTTTGATGCCCATTTAAGGCAGCATTATCCAAAAGGCAGAACCTGCTTCAATAAACTGCAGCTTTCAGCTTCTTCCATGGATGAGGGAAGAAAAGAGGATGGAAGGAAAAAGGAATCGGGGGGGAAAGAGGATCACCTGGACAGAGAATGAGGCGGCACAACCTTCTCTCTGCAACCAGATCAAAACGCAGCTTGACCTATAATCCGCGAGGAAGGTGAGCCAACCCAGATGGATCTACAGACCCTCGTATTGTAGAGATGGACAGTGCGTCCGGCCAAAAAAATAAAGACAAAAGGGTCTTTGTTTCATCTTCACTCAGATACTGCCGCTCATACCGTAGACGAAAACGACTAAAGTAGAGATGAAAATGAGCGTCATCAGTTGCAGGAAACCTCCAGTTCTCTGGCGTCCAATCATTGCAAAATCAAAGTTTTTACAGGTGCTCCGGCAGCTTTGCTGAACTTACTGAAGGCCGTAACCAACGAGGAAGGAAAACAAATGTCCGACTATCTTCCTGCAACATCTGACAAAGCCTCCTGAATGTTAGCAGTAGACACACACAAAATAAAAAAATCAAGCCACAGTTCAAATGAATAGGAAAGGTCTGCTCAGTGAAAGCAATAAAAAAATGCTCCAGACATGAAGGGGGAGATCTAGTGAGCTGGGACTATGAAGTTGACTTGAGGTCCGGGAGTGGAAAGCTGGGGACGTGAATGGGGAGATGAGGGCAAGCTGGGAACATGGAAGAGGAGAGTGTGGGGTCCGAGAGCGGAAATGGGGGGGGGGGGGGGGCCTTCATGGATTCTTGCATCGGGGCCCGGAGGTCACTAGTTACGCCTCTGGCTAGAAGTATATATTTATAAGTGATACATACAAAGAAGGTTTTGAACACTGCAGAAAAGCTTGGATTAAGCAAACCACCAGAAATGAGAAAACTTCCAGCTCGCCTTGAAAGAATCCAGTAACGAGTTCCTTATAAAGGAAAAATGTACCTGCTCTTTGTACAGACAGAAGTGACGACAGCCCACAAGACGCCTAATTCTCTCCTATTCCACATTCTATTTTAAGGAATGACACAATCTTCACACATCGCGTTGGAAGATTATGTTAGAGATAAAACTAAGAACGCTCAGTTTAACCCTCCGGCTGCCGCAGCGGAGCCGCACGGACGACCTCAGCGATTTCTTTCGGGAGGAAGCCATGGGTCTGGGTCATAGATATGTAGGGTTGGCGTCTCTGCTCATCCGATGCAGCCCAATCCCAGAATTAGTCAGTTATAGACTTGGTTAGGCTTCTATATTTAATCTGTTATTAAGCGATGAGATCAGAGACAGGAAAAACACAAGGTCTCAGCGCGATGGGATATTTGTCTAACCAGCGGCTCCGATGGGAAGCGTTCAGGAGGACTGCGAGCTGGAGGGGTTGGGAGGGGAAGGGGGGGGGCATGCATTAACCCCTTGCACAATTGGGAGCAGATGTCAGCAAATAAACATTCTCACACTCCATTCACAAAATAAATCCATCGAGGGGGAGAGGGCGGGCAGACAGGATTTAAAGGGCCACTAAACCGAAAACACATGTCCTGTCAAAGCCAAAAATGAGCTTGCCCAATGGTAATATTGAAGTGAATGTAAACCCCAACGATGAACCTCTCGTTTGGTCCATTTTGGTCTGTTATATATACACCATAGAACATGTATTGTTATGTCTGTTCCATAGGTGCCAAAACAAGCCTGGGGATCCTGCATGAAATCCAGTAAGCTGATAAAAGCCGAAAGCACAAGGCGTTATGTTAGCCTTGTTCCCTATGTAGACTACAGAACATCTTCCCTCTAGAAGAGAAGGGGGAGGTGTCCTTCATTTGTCCTGGTGACCACTAAGGTGGAAAATGATGTAAAAGTCCAAATGTTACAGTTGTCACTGGAGCAGGAAGAGAGACGAAATGTTAAAATGGAGACACCAGTTACGATAACAGCTGGCCATAAGGTCACTCCTCCTAACCTTGGAGGTATTTCCTCTAACTTCCTGCTGTGTCTCCAGGACAGGAAGTGTAAAGAAATCTACCCAATGGTAAATGGAGCAAAAATCTGAAAAGGGGGCTGAAAGTAATATTAAAAACTCTTTTTTCCATAATGAATCCGGAACAAATATAGATCGCCCTTTAAATCTTTTGCCCAAGCACTTACAGCCATCATGTTTCCGAACAGCTCTGACTCTCCCAGCTCGGCTTCACTGAACCTTCTGTCCAATACAAGATCACAAGGGATAGAGCAGACGCCAGCAACTGTTCATCTACTAGCTTTGAGAAGAGAGGGTAGAGGAGCAGGGAACAGTTGGGAGGAGGCTGCCTTGCTGTGCCTGTGTATTTGTGGAGACACACACAGCTTACTAGCACACACAAGGGTAGCTCCGTAGGACCCTGCAACAGAAAGGAGCCACTCTAAGACAGGATATCAGGGCCAGTGCTCAGGGGACCAGCTGATTCTGCAGGAAACAACAGGAGCAGCAAAGGGAACCGGCTGGGTTGCGATCCGGTGTGTTCCAGCACCAAATCGGGCCGGAACGCACTGGGGCTGGTGTGACCTAGCCCTCATAGGAAGGGAGACCCCCTTGTTTTTCTGAAATGTCAGTGGGGTTAAGTCATACGACCAGGTCAGATGCAAACAGTACTTAGCAGGGATCTGAGCTCATTACAAATACATTTAGGTCCCATTATAGATCAAATCTAAGCGCGGTTTTAACTATTTCGGTTGTATTTTTTGCCCATTTATGTCCACTTGGGGAGACTTTACTTCCTGTCCTGTAAGCGCAACAGGAAGCAAGAGAAAATCCCTCCAAAGTGTGAGGTGCTACCCTCCAAGTTGTCCCAGGACGAAGTGTCCCCATTCGTCTCTATTCCAGTTCTGGAGGCACTCAGAACACGGACTTCACCCATGACAGCGGTCACCAAGACAGAGGGTGGCGGGTCGAGTTGCCTTTTAGGCATGTTGGTCATTTCAAGAGGACGTGTCATATTAAAGAAAATGACCTTTTCTAATAGGAATGCAATGGGCACTTCTGCTCAAGGCAAACACCATCAGTCAGTGGCTGGAACCAATATGCCTGAAGTAGAGCATTGGTCAACTAGGAACCAGAAACCTTGGCGAGGTCACCAGTATCCTCCGCTCTCCGCAACATAACCGGCTCATACTGAAGTTCCGGGCTGCTCTCTTAGCGATCTGTTTTAACCAGAGTCGGGTGGCTTCTACTTTGTGTGAGCTCCTAATGAGCAGAGTGCAAACAAACAGTGCCCTGAATGGTCCTGGTTTACAGAAAGACTTCCTGTTCTGCACAGTATCAAGAGAAGTATGGACAGCCACCATTGCTCTAAGATCAGTGCCCTGGAAGACTGAACAAGTCTAATGTATGTCGATCATATAAACAAAGAGCTTCCACATGCTCATGAAGTGTCCCAGCTCAACAAAGCTCTTGAAAAGTCGAGAGACCCAACAATTTTGCCGGTACAACTGAGTAAGAGAGGTGGCAACCAGTCTGCTAAGCTGCCGAGAATAGTCTGTGCTCAGCTTTATGTCCCCGAAGCTGAACTTCCCTTCAGTCTTGCACAGTTGTTCTATAGAAAGCTCCAACTCATCAAAATCTCATACTACCTCACTTCCGGTGCTCAAAAAGACCGGAGCTCTGTACAGTGGCGGTGCGCATGCGCGCATAGCGTTTTCAGAATACTCGACAAGTTTGCCACCTGCTGAATATTGTTATCATGCAGCTGTACAGAGCTCCGGCAGTCTTTGTGTTTTGCAGTCTTAACGACGTCTGGTCAAAATCTCCAACTTGCAAGTACCCGGCAGTGAGGTAGTTGGAGATTTCGACGAGTTGGAGTTTTTGATAGAACACCGGCTCCTCTCCTGGACTGGAATCGCTTATTCAGATATCACTGCAAACTGTTCGCTTCTCACAATCTGCATTAGAAGCTGCAGCAAGTCAGACAGAGCCCACCTCATTTCCTGGCTGGAGGACGTCCAGCATCATCAGTTTCACTGACCTCGCCCCTTTCATTCATTAGATTGCAGTTGTCTCACTCATGAAGGCGTTACCACGGGTGGGCATTACCACGGGTGGTCTGCATGCAAATGCTTCCTGCCAAGGACACCCACACCTCCAGACTGACACCCGCCCATCAAGGCATTTTGATGTTTGCATAACTCCTCCCAACCACTTGAATCTAGCCTCCACCCAGCCCTCTGCTTGCATCAGGTCTTGAGGAGAGTACGGAGGCAGGGTGCTGTGATGTTTCCAGAAAGCCATGTACAGCTCCCTGCTAGCCCCTCCCACCAGCCATGATCTGCCTGCCTTGCACAGAGAAGCATAGGGGACCCAGTGATGATGTCACCGGGTCTAAAGTAAAATATGCAATGAAAATAGTAAGGTGTTATATAAAAATGGTTCAGCTTTAACCCTTCTCTATTCAAAAGTGTTTTGGCCAATCCTGGCTGCAGCTAAAACTAAGCCCAGTATTGACCAAAATGCGTCAGCAGCCATATGCTTTTAACCCTGTACTTGCTATAAATCTATACTGTGATGTAGTGAAGAGTGCTGGCTACTTTTGTTCAGATTTTAGTCTTGGTGACCATGGTTGAATATTACCAACAGTTACACTGACAGCAGTAAAAGGGTTCTAACCCCCCGTCACACCAAAAACTAGAAAAAAAGCTTTAAATATGCATTAAAAGAGAACTATGAGGTAAGGGTTTCTCCCCATAGGTTTCTTTAGGGTCACGGGAGGACATATACTAGCGTCCTCCTGTGACCCAAAAGCTACTGAGAGCGCCACAGCCCGGACGGATCCCGACAATACTATCTGGATCCACCCAGCTGCGTGAGTGACAGCGGGCTCTGCCTATCTAGAGTCAGAGCCAGCTGTGCCCGCCCCCTCCCCGTTCCTCCAGTCAGCGCTGGAGGATCGGAGAGGGGAGGGGGGGATCCCTGCAGGGAGCGGTGACTGACAGTCACCGCTCACTGCAGGGAGACGATCGGGAAGTGAGCTGATCGGCGGCATGTTTCTGCTCACTTCCCGATCTATGGAGCCGACCTGTGACAGCTTCTTTGTTACACGTCGGCTCTAACTATGAGGATGAGTGGAAATCACTCACCTCATAGATCTCCTTTAAGTACCAGCCAGCATTATGATCATATTTACAAAAACACATTCCATTTCAGGTTAGTATAAATACATACTGGAATGACTAAGGCCAGTGAGTAGTCTATGTATAGCCGGCCATTTCCTGTGTGTAGTATATTCTGGATTTGCCTTCGTGGAAAGACGGCACAGATAGAGAAAGCTTTTGCTCTCCTCATATTACCCAGACCAGGAAGTCCGGGCTGTCTTATCAGTTTGGCATTCTCCATGCCAAGGGATCATGATGAGGGTGGATCCCGAGTTCTTTTACATCAGAATAGAACACAGTAATGTTTTACACACATCACAAAACTATGTGGGTATTGTAGAACACAACTTATTATAATGCAAAGCCTGCTTTCCTGTGCTGATGGACACAGAAAAGAAACAGAAAGATATCCCAAGGGGTATTTATCAGAACTGGAGCAGACAAAAACTGGAGCAGCTCTGCATGGCAACCAATCAGCATCCACCTTTCATTTTCAAATCTTAACTAAACAAACTGAAGAGAGAAGCTGATTGGTTGCTTTGCACAGCTGCTGCAGTTCTGATAAATTCCCCTCTCTGTGTTCAATTGAAAGATGTAGACTTCCTTAAGTCAAAGATACCATATGGAACAGGGGTGGGCAAACCACGAACCTCCAGCTGTGGTCCAACTACAAGTCCCATGAGGCACTGCAAGACTCTGGCAGCCACAGGCATGACTCTCAGAAGCAGATGCATGCTGGGATATGTAGTTTCACCACAGCTGGAGGGCCGGAGTTTGCTTACCCCGGTATAGACCATTAGGAGGCTCTATAGCACCCTAACACAAAAGCGTCTGGTCTACCAGTAAAACTTGATGCTCTGGATCAGAAAAGGCCACTTTCATTTTTTTAGCCATCACAGCCGGCTAGCAAAGCTTACTGCAGAAATAAAATACAGGGGGAGTCCTTACTCTTGATCGGTGCATAGGATTGTCGAAGTCCGTGCCTTCAGGAGCCAGGAGCAGCCATCCTCCATAAATGGGCTTGGCCTGTAACACAGGAGTAAAAAAAGAGAGGTTTAATACACAATAAAACTCATCCAATAGAAAGCATTCAGCATTTAAATAGCAAAAAGATCAGGGGTGGTTAACTCCAGCTTTGCTTTAACTACAAATCCCAACATGCCTCTGTCACAGTGCTCATGTACCAAGGAGGAGGAGAGAGCAGAGTGACAGAGAGATGAGCTCATCAGTCTGCTGCTTCCCTTTTGCTGTCCAATCACAGGGTGGGAGAGGGACAAGACCTGTAATTGTTACTTAACCACTGTCTTGGCTGTGCTGTGTATATTTCAGGGTCAGAAAACAACAGGAGAGAAATACAAATCCCTCAGCTCTCTTATATCTGTGTATTAAGATGTTTGCCTGACGTCTGGCTTTAACCAGTTGACATCCGCGGTGTTAAACCCCCTTCCCATCCAGGCCATTTTTCAGTATTCAGCGCTGCGGTACTTTGACTGACATTTATTCCGTCATGCAGCGCTGTACTGAAATGAATTTTATACCCTTTTTTGGGGACAGATAGAGCTTTCTTTTGGTGGTATTTATTCACCACTGGGGGTTTTATTTTTTTACTACGGGCGGACGGCAAGAGGTTAAAGTGACCCGGTCACTACAGGGGTTACCTTTCTGGTGGCCCGGGTCTTTAAACGCCACCACAATGCTGCTTCCCAGATATTCAATACCTCCAGTGTCTGAATACCTGCTCTCCCGGCCACACGTGGTTCCTCCTGCTAGATCATAAGTCACTACAGAAGGCACAAGAAGGTGTAAGCACCTGAATTTGACCCGTTTCAGCCTCTTGCAGTCCTTGTATAGCAGGGCTGGAGTGTGAGAGGAAGAAGCAGCACACGGAGACAATCAGTTCATATGCTGACAGGTGGAGAAAGCAGAGTGACAGAGAGATGAGCTTATCATGGTGTCCCTTTCACTGTCCAGCCACAGGCCGGGGGTCTAGGACATCCTGAGCTCCGAGGAAGTGGGTTGAATGATGCTGGATGAATAAAAAGCACTGCGATTACAATCTCTGGACCACCGCACAGCCCCACTGAGACACTCCACTGGAGACATCAGGCTGGCACCCCGGAGCAGCACAGAGTATGTAGCTTCATATTATTCTGCATCACTGTATAATGTATTGCTGGGATTTGTAGTCTTCTATACTGATGGTATTCTGCACTGCTTTATAATGTATTGCTGGGATTTGTAATCCTCTATAGCTGATGGCATTATTCTGCATCACTGTATAATGTATTGCTGGGATCTGTAGTCCTCTATAACCGGTTTGGTAATTTTATTTTTTATAGGCTATTCTTTTTTATCTAGTTATTGTTGGCTTGAGTTCTCCTTTATTCATCCTGCTGTTTTATAGTGGTTGATACATTGCACCAATAAACGGTTTGATCATCACAATGAATGCAGATGAAATCCATCTGTGACGTCCCTCGCTCTTTCGCAATAAACAGCAATAACGGAGCGCTGAAGCAGGCTGGGACCTGGCAGATGTCACCTGTGTATATACACAGCACTGCAAGCCCGACTCTGCTCAGTGTATAGCTCTGGTGCCTGTGCTGGATCAGAGGTGACAGAAGCACCTTAACACGGGCCAGCTGGTGACAAGCAGAGAAAGGCCAGCGGGAAGTCCTGGAGGTAAAAGTTTACACTTCATAGGAAGATCTGCCATGGTGATCCTGAACAGCAGCTCACTCCAGCAATCCGGAGCTTACGAGGACCGGGACGGGCACGGGAATTTCAGAGACCGGGTGGTGTTTTCATAGGTGTAAAGCTGGTCATACAAACGTTCATCCGAAAAATGTTGACGTTAAACCAGAGGACGCATGAACCTGGACGCATTTAGCAGTGAAGGTTAGCAAAAGCAAGCCTAGGGAATTGTATCAGGACAGGTTAGCTTTAATCCGATCCTATAATAAATGTCACCCGTACCAGTATCGGTGCCAATACTGGCCATTTTCACAAGCACTCATGAAAATGCCCCGATACTAAAAGCCGATTCCAACCCATTACATTTTTATTTTTATAGATTTGGCTGCCGTATGGTCCCGCGCTAGCTGGGGACCTCACAGCAGCCTTCTGGGGACCTTGTGGCAACCGTTTAGAGCTCCAGCCACAAATCATCTCCTCCTTCCAGCGGAACCTCACTGCCCTCGAGACCAGGCACAGCCCTCCAAAGACCCCGGCACAAGCCCTCCAGAGACCCCGGCACAAGCCCTCCAGAGACCCTTCACTGGAGACATCAGGCTAGCACCCCAGAGCAGCACAGAGTATGTAGCTTTATATTATTCTGCATTGCTGTATAATGTATTTCTGGATTTGTAGCTCTCTATAGCTGGTGCCATACAGCACTGCTGTATAATTTTTGCTGGGATTTGTATTCCCTCTCCAGCTTGGAGTCAGTGGCAGAACAACCAGGGGTGGGCAAACTCCGGCCCTCCAGCTGTGCTTTAACTACAAGCTCCATTATGCCTCTGGGAGTCATGCCTGTGGTTGTAATAATGTATTGCTGGGATTTGTAGTCTTCTATAGCTAGTGGTATTCTGCGCTGCTGTATAATGTGCTCATTGGACTTGTAGTTCCACAACAGCTGGAAGGCTGGGGTTGCCCACCCCTGTTCTAGATGTATATGGTTATTAGGCGTTGGATAGAACTTATGGAAAACCAATATAGAAATATTTTTTTTCGTTTTTAAAGTCTATAAAGCCCCCAACAGCACAATTGTTACCGAAATCAGACCGGGGTCACCGCCATGGCGGCTTTTAGCACATACACATGGCTTTTCCCATACATCAGTCACGCAGTGTTTTTGCTTAGCAAGCCATGACTATATAAGGGCTCTGCGATGGGAGGCCGACATATAAACAGTTTACTTCTACAGGTCTTGACACGGCGCGGAGCCTGCTGGAACGACCATTGTTAAACATCTTACGGAGCGTGCCTTGTGCCGAGGTGGCTCTGTGCTTTGACAGCAGCGGCGATTCATAACTAAAAAAGTCAGCCCGTTCTATCCCTACTCCGAGCGAACCATTTCCGAGAGATGCCGGCTCAGCCAAGTCAAATAAATACGTATGTGAATAATGCAAGCCTTGCTCCCAAACTTTTTACCGTTGCATGCGTCGTCAGATTACACACAAGCGCTTCTGATCTGTACAATCTGCTCAGTCTCAACATATAAAAGGAGGTTTGAAAAACATTCAGCCTTAAAAATGGCAGCCAATGTTCTGGAGGTGAGACAGGTACTCTTGAAAGAAACCCGCCACAATAATAATGTGGGAGCAGCCATTGTTAACATAATTTTGAAGGTGCAGGCTCATGGGTGGTCATCCTTGATTTTTAGCCTTCCTTCTCCACTAAGCCAGACCCGGGAAAACTGGAAAAAGGGTATTTACAGTATATCACAGGCCCCGAGAAAATGTATATGCTTGTACCAGATCAGCAACTCATCAAATATTGAAGGATGGAGGTCAATAATAGTCCAGGAGCGTGCACTTCAATCAAGTGAGCAATGGCAGCTCCCCTAATTCTAACCTCACTGGTCCCCCTTTAACCTGTTGCTGCCAGCCATAGGCATATTTGTGGAAACAGAGAGGTGGACTCCCAAATATATGTATACAGCCTGAGGCCCTTTTTCCCTTTCCTGCGAGTGCGTTTACTAGGTGCACCCAGCACTGTGAACAGCTCCTGCTCTCTGTTTTACAATCAGAAGCCAGTAGGACCGGCTCTCCATCATGTGACCTCTGTGGCGGTCACCTAAGGCCAACTGGTGTAAAAAAAATCCTGAAAAGGTTAACGGGAGCCCCAGAAAGGGGTTAAATATCTTTAGGAACCTTTGCAGCATTGCATCCCCGTTCCATACTCCCATTGAATCTCATAGAAATACCCGGTACTTCTGGGTATGGAGGAGCATGTGATCTTCTCCCCACTCTCCCAGGATGCAGTACTCAGGCATAAGAAGCCATTGGCCAAAGTGACTAGATCCACTTTAAAGATGGCATAGTGGAAGATATAAGCAGTAGCCAATCCTATAAGACAGATCACAATCAAAGGCGTTTAGAGGTTCCAACCTTCTACAGGCCTGGAAAAATCCCAGGAGCCAGGTAGTCAATGCTCCTTAAAAATCTAGGCTGGTGTCCAACTTTTTGAGGTTTCCTCTACTCGTGGTCAATGAAGCTGGCTCCTAGAAAGTCCTCCTGGCTCCTGGATTGGACCGACTGGTTCCTAGATTCCAAATGAATTTGTCCACCCCTAGCCTCCCATGTTCGTATGCCTCAACACCTCTGGTGCTGGAATTTTTTGCTTATTGGCAATGCCGGTGTAAATGTGCCCTTCCGAAACTAGAATAGCACCGGTCATGATAAAATGTCCCTACCGAGTGTTCATCTCCCCTCTTCCTTACATCGGATAGTAGCAGGGCTTGTGTTTACAAGAACAGTTGAAGGGAGCAGGATTAGAGAAGGAAATGGGCTTAGAAAACTTGACATTGCACAAGTCAGGAATTCACTCACAAGGCTCTAAAAATGTGACCTAGATAAGCAGAACCCTGGAAGGCATCTGGGCTCCCTTTGTATAGGCCTCCCTTACCTGTATTAATTTACAGCCAGACCTCTCCAGGCAGTGCGAATCTATCAGTTCATTGACAACACTGCTTCTGTGGTATGTGGGAGAGGCCGGGGGAGCTATAAAAAAAAAAAAAGAAGGAGCATTTAAAAAGGGCAGCATTTTGTTTTTAAATTGAAAAATGATGGTACTTCCCTTACAATAACCTGAATTCAAGATACAGGGCAGGCAGACATATTGGAACCGCAGCAAACATTATAACATCAAAACATCTTCTGACAAGACCATGGAGTGTGTCAGCTTTAGTCATCATGCAGTATATGCCATGACATGAATGGCATCATCAGGGCTCCATTCTCAGTGATGTCACCGGTCTCTAGTGACTGGATAGGCTCCATTCTCAGTGATGTCACCAGTCTCTAGTGACTGGATAGGCTCCATTCTCAGTGATGTCACCCGTCTCTAGTGACTGGATAGGCTCCATTCTCAGTGATGTCACCCGTCTCTAGTGACTGGATAGGCTCCATTCTCAGTGATGTCACCAGTCTCTAGTGAATGGATAGGCAGCACTCTGTGATGTCACCGGTCTCTAGTGAGTGGATAGGCTCCATTCTCAGTGATGTCACCGTTCTCTAGTGAATGGATAGGCTGCATTCTCAGTGATGTCACCAGTCTCCAATGAATGGATAGCCTACATTCTCAGTGATGTCATTGGCCTCTAGTAAATAGATGGCCTACATTCTCAATTATGTACTTGAAAGCCTAGAAATGCATTAATCTTGAATGATTCACAACCCGGTTCGTTATAGGTCATTAGGTAAGTCATAGCATAACTACAACAAGAAAGAAAGAAAAAAATGACCAGCCCAACAGCTAGTTAAAAGACAAGTCATTTTGCTGGAAAGCTCTACCTAACAGAGCAGGTTATGTCAGAACACACACATACATATGTATGCAAAGCTGGCAGCAATTATGAAGATGACAGCTAAATTTATTAATGCAATAAAACTGCGCTTGAAACATTTGTGAAGCATTTAGCGAGGTAAATGCCACTTACAGCAAGGGCTGATCATTCCTAACCTACGGGTTTACAGTACTATTATTTCATTAATGTAACAAGCACCTGTAATACGCTCCTGTCAGATAACACATCCCTCGCCGAACCTCCAGAGTAAATAAAAGAAAAAATGGAAACAAACCAAATAATGAAAGTGTCACTCACCTGGGAGCGTTATCTAAATCTACAGCTCAAACTGAATTACCACCAACCAGGAAGCTGGGTATAGCTTACTGCCGGAACCTGGGTTGCAATAGTTTGCTATGACATGCATCGGGGTAGTCAACCTCGGCACTCCAGCTGTTGTGGAACTATAAGCTCTATGAGGTGTTGCAAGCCTCTGACAGACTCCCAGAGACAGAGGCATGATGGGACTTGTGATTCCAGCACAGTGATTCCAGCACAGCTGGGAGTGCCAGGATTGCCCACTCCGGACATCCACCATGACTGGCCATTGTGGTTCCAGCACAGCTGGAGTGCCAAGGTTGCCTACTCCGGACATCCACCATAACTGGTCATTGAGGCCCTATGACTTTCATCAGAACATTTGATCTCGCCTTCGTTGAGTCAACTTATTTATGAAGGAAATTTTACTAGTGTATGGCCAGCTTAAGCATGGGGGGGGGGGCCAGAGCAGTGGCACGGACTGCAGACGTATATTCTGCAACCATACAGCACAGCAGGGTTGGGTGGGCCATAAGAGTATGAATCTAGAAGGGAATAATGCCTATATGTGCATTTCATGGTCTTTAAATGCATGTTTACTGTGTGAAATCTAGGACACCCCCCCACTACGTAATAGTCTATTTACTGTACGGGTAGGACGGCATTTCCAGCTGTCCCTTTCAGTCTGGACATCCAGAAAAACTCGGGGCAGTCAGATGGCAGCTGTCTGGCCACATTTAGGAAGGTAAAAGGTTTATGAAAACAAACAGAGGAAAGCCCCGTGTGATGGACAGAGGCAGGTTCAGTTACAGAGAACCCCTTCACATCCGTCTCTCATTCTCACATACACATTTTCCAGAGTCCTCAGTCTGCTGCCATCGCCGTCCTGTAAAACATCCCAGCGCGCTGATGGGTCTTGCATGGGGAAAGACACTGAACAGCTTCCTTGGATTATGTATCTGGAGGTGATGTAATGCAGAGACAGTAAGCTCTGGCCATGTGTTGCAACACAACCATTTAATTAAACCAGGCCTGGACAGAGTTCCCAAAGCTTAAGCGGAACTCCTAAGACATTTTCCATACAACAGGGAAGAGTAAGAACCTCGGCCAGGAGTTTATTTATGGTGTGTGCTGAGGAAAGTGCCAGGCAGGTTTAAAACCATCCAGAACCTAAAAGTCCTTCTCTGGGCAAATAAACTACCCTTGCACTGCAAGGGAGAAGTGCTCTTTTTGTCTAGGGGCTGGAGTAAAGCAGATTTTAGGTACCTGTTCCTTGCTCACTTTTGACTTCTAGAAGTGTCCCACTGGGCTCCGGTAGTAAAAGGACCCCCCGACGTCATCACATCTAATGCAGGTTCCACAGACCTGCATCAGGCGTGAGGACGCTGAGGGACACTCCACCAGCTGGAGAAGAGGAGGGGGCTGACTGCCAGGGAAGCGGGTATCAGGTAAGTAAATCTGCTTTACTCCAACCCCTAGACATAAAAGGAGCACTTAGGCCTCGTTCATCCCGGCCCGATTGTGGCCAGAACGCACTGGATCCCCCCAAGCCCTGATAAAGGGGGGACCCATTAAACTCACTGCAATGCGTTGGCTTTACACCAAGCCTGATTTTCACTGCAAGTCAGGCTCTGTTTAAAGCCAATGCAGTTCAGAGTTGACAGGGTCCCCCCTTCATCAGCGCTTGGGGAGCTACAGAAGGCACGGGTTGAAATTTCTCTGGAATGCCAAAGGTCTGCAAAACTGTATTAGCAGCAAATGGAGAATTCTTAGATGAACATAAGGTTTTATGAACAGAACAAACATTAAATAGGAATGATAGGACTGAGCAACTGATTTCTGATCAATGTGCATGCTATACAAAATTACAATTGCTACAAATAACATGAACACTTTGGGGCGATGGTAAAAAAAAAAAATGTAGTGTGTCAATTTTTCCATGTATGTATACGAGTAAGTATGGCATGTTATTATATCGGGACACTGTTCTTCCTGTTCGGTAGCACTGCAGAATGTTTGTGTCTTAGGGTCTGTGTCAACAGGCTTTTTGTTCACAACAGACAGGTTCGGCATTCCCATACACGTCTATGGAAATGCTAAATCTGCTAAAAGCAGGTCAAATGCAGGCCAGGAGGCCATCTGCAGGTCAAATGCATCCTCAATGAATAGTGAATAATCTCAAATTGATGCATCAACCCAAACCCATCAACACCAGCCCTTATAGAAAACCTGTACCAAAGAAATAATGAATGTAATCAGGGGGACATCCCTATAATGAGGAAGTTGCCTCCGGTGGCATCTCATTGGGTCCCGTGGAGTGGTTCAGGTGTGCCTGCCTGGTCAGAGTCCCAGGTTGCTAAGAGCTCTTTTCAACCTGTGATGTTCTGGCTGGCATCCCTCCCAGCTCCTGGCAACCAGTGACATCAGTAAGCTGGGTGGGAACCGGACATAGCCGCAGCAAGTGCATCACCGGTGCTGGAGGTACCATGCATCACACGCCCCTTCCTAAACCCCTCCAAGCGTGCATGACCAGCACAAGTTAAATTCAGCAGTCAAATCTCTTCATGTTTGGCCCGGATCACAATCAAAATTATATCGGTTAAATCTCTTTATGTTTGGCCCGGATCACAATCAGAATTATATTAGTCAGTCCAATCTCTCCATGTTTAGCCTGGATCACAATCAGGATTATATTAGTTGGTTATATCTCTCCATGTTTGGCCCAGATCACAATTAGATTAGTCAGTCCAATCTCTCCATGTTTGGCCTGGATCACAATCAGGATTATAGTAGTCAAATATCTCCATGTTTGGCCCATATCATAATCAAAATTATATTCGGCAGTAAAATCTCTTGATGTTTGGCTCATATAACAATCAAAATTAAATTTGTTAGTCAAACCTCTCCATGTTTGGCCCTTATCACAATCAAAAGTAATATTTATCAGTCAAAATATCTCCATGTTTGGCCCATAGGACAATATTGTAATCAGCAGGCAATCATACTGTATGCTTTACACTGTAAACACCATTTCAACCTTCTGAAGACAAAAGCTTAAGGGAATAAAAAAAAAGCATCTCCGGTTTCCACACAAAGGACAATTGTGGAAGCCGTTTGCTTGGAGACCGTGAAGGACAGAAGCCGAAGCAATTAGCTTTTCCTTTCCATCTCCATTACAGGCTCCTGACAGCTAGCACTCACAGGGAAGGGGTTTGCCTCTGGTGAAACAGACAGGTTGGGAATGCTCTGTTCAGACCCATGACAAATGACCATGCACCTGTCACTTTCCTTTCCATTGTTTACCAGCATCATTTACCTACTTTGTTGTTTGCTAGACTTTAAAGTGTATGGCAGGGGACCTAACACAAAACATTCAGTACATATCCGCAATACATGCACATTTCCCCATGTTCTATGCCTTTGAAAACACTGCAACTATAAACAAAAACCTGCTCATCTGCCAAAAATCCAGTGAGCTCCTAAAGCTGGCCATACACTGTTCAAACATTGGTCCTGCAGGCCAAAATTGGAGCAGCACGTGGCCCCGTAGTCACCGTAGTGTTCGGCTAGTTGGTTTGCGGACGTATACAGGACGCGTTTGACTATCTGCCCACATCAGGTCCGCAAAAGCATATCCATCGCAAACTTATTACATTCGGTCTGACAAACCTGAACGGACTTGGGTGTAAGCGGATGTACACAAAACACAAATACACCAACATTCGAACGCTCGTAGGAATCCACTAATCACAGGTATGCCTGTGTGAGAGGGGCCCAAGGCATTAAAGGGGAACTAACTGTAACATGGCAGCAAAGCTCCAACGAGAACTTGCATGACTGCATTCTAGACCACTTTGTCTATGCTACCCCCTATCCCACCTGGTTGGCCAGCTCGATGTTGATTGGCTGGGAAGCCGGCTTCTTGGGTAATCGGTATTCAGCAAACCAAACAGCATGGGGCCGGCGTCCCGGGCAATTAGCATTGAGCCAGCCAAACAGCATGGAGCAGGCGTCCCGGCAATCAGCATTGAGCCAGCCAAACGGCATGGAGCCGGCGTCCCGTGCAATCAGCATTGAGGCAGCCAAACAGCATGGAGCCGGCGTCACGGGCAATCAGCATTGAGCCAGCCAAACAGCATGGAGCCGGCGTCCCGGCAATCAGCATTGAGCCAGCCAAACAGCATGGAGCCGGCGTCCCGGCAATCAGCATTGAGCCAGCCAAACGGCATGGGGCCGGCGTCCCGGGCAATCAGCATTGAGCCAGCCAAACAGCATGGAGCCGGCGTCCCGGCAATCAGCATTGAGCCAGCCAAACGGCATGGAGCCGGCGTCCCGGGCAATCAGCATTGAGGCAGCCAAACAGCATGGAGTCAGCTTCCTGGGCAAACAAGAAGCCAAGCTGTGGGTAATGACAGGATGCCCAGCTTCTTGATTGGCCAGGAAGCCGGCTCCATGCTGATTGGCTACCTTCATGCTAGCGGAAGTACCGGTATCAGTGTTGGCGAGTACCGAAAGATAAATACCAATACTCGATACCGAAAAACTGGTATCGGTGCTTACCCCATCCCTACTCCACCCCCCATAGTTCATAAAAATGTAAGGGCCTATGAGGTTCTGTCGTGTTGAAGTCAGGTTAAGATCAAGGCAGCAAAAGTTTCAGAATAGTTTCTGCAATTTAAAAAGTTAACCCGTCACTTTGCCCATCTAGAACAAAAAGGGACAGGTCCTCTTGATAGGGCTTTCTCCACACACATACATACTCACCTTGGTAGCACTCCCCTGCCACTGTCAGAGCTCCAGGAAATGCTCCGCTATTTTGGGTACAGGACAGCATTACCCCTACGACCAGAAAAGGAGTGTGCGGAACTGAACGGCTAAAGGCCAGGCCTGAGCATTGTCACGTGGGGAGCAGAAGATCATCAACCATGAGTAAAGCTGGCCATACACTGGTAGAGTTTCATACGAACATTCATATGAAATATTTAATCAGAACATTCGACAATGCCAGCATAGAGACTTGACGAACATCGTTTGAAATCTTTCTTAGATTTTAAAGGAGAACTATGAGATGAGTGATTTCCACTCACCTCATAGTTCTAAGCCGACCTGTGACAATGAGACTGTCACAGGTCGGCTCAGTAGATCGGGAGGTGAGCGAACACATACCGGCGTTCGCTCACCTCTCGATCCTGTCACGTCACTCTGCCGTGACAGGGGAGGGGCTGGATGACTGGCGGAACGGACGGGGGAGGGGGCGGGTACAGCTAGCTCTGCCTCTAGATAGGCAGAGCCAGCTGTCACTCACGCAGCTGGGCGGATCCCGTCATCTACGTCGGGATCCGCTCCAGGTGCGGCGTCTCAGTATACAGCGAGCTGTAGCTCCCTATATACTGAGCTTAGGGTAACGGGAGTACGCTAGTTTGTGTCCTCCCATTACCCTAAGGAGAACTATGGGGAAAAGCCTTGACCCCATAGTTCTCCTTTAACATTTGATTTTGGAAATGAATGGAATTTCTCAAAATGAAAATCACATTCACTGTTGGATGGTTGGTTGGTGGAAAAGAATGTTGGAATTACTATTGGAAGATTGAACGAACATCGCAAAAACTTTTTTTTTTTTTTATAAACTTCTACTGGTGTATGGCCAGTGCCATGGAGCTTACTCAGGTATCAGACCCATTGCTCCTATAGATAAACAGAGCAGCATGGAGGGGGAACAGCAAGCCTATCAATCAGGGCCGCCCCCATAATGAGACAACCAGAAGCTGTTGCTCCAGCCGGCATCTAGTGGGGGTGGCAGCAGTTAGAGAGGCATGGCTGCTCTGCTGCACAATGTTTGCAGTGCGCCTGCTTTTTCCGGCTAGAGTGTCCCATGTTGCTAAGAGTCGGGCAAGGAGATGAGTAAGGACCATACACATCCCTCCGCCCAGCCTTTAGCAACATGAGATGCTCTTGCCAACGTCATGGCGAGCTCCTGGCAACCAGTGACACAACACGGCTCGGTAGGATGCCGGCCAGGGCATCAGGTAAGTGTCCCTGCATCGTATAAGTACATTGACGTTCTTTCCATATTACAAACCACGAAAGGGACATACAAGAGGCTATTTCCCATCTTCTATGTTACAGCTCAGCGGGACACCAGCCAGAGTGTCCCGCCAATTTCCTGGCAAATAGTGGAGTCACTGGTTGCCAAGAGTTCGGCGAAATGCAATGCTCCATTTCCGACGCCACCTCAAGCAGCAAAAAAGTTAGGGACGCCCTTGGTACAAGTCAAAGAGGGGGTACCCTATCAAGACAACCAGTCACTTTACCCTTAAAGGGCCAGGCCTGGACGAATCCAAGGAGCCAGGTAGGCAATGCTCCTTGAAAAAGGACAGCTGGCACCCAACTTCTGATGGTTGTCAATGGAGCTGGATCCTAAAAAAACATCCTGCTGGCTCCTGGATTGGATAGACGGCCTCCGGAATGCCATATAAATGTGTCCATCCCTGGGCTAAGCGCCCATCAGGCATCAGAGCTGACATAAGGATTAAAAAAATAAAAGGACAAGTAAATTTTATCCACAAGTATTCCTGTGCAAACTAAAGACTCAATATTGAAACTCTCAATTCAGACCGGTTCTCTTTAAAGCGACTCATTTTAAGGCGGCATGCTTAGTCCCTGACTCGCCGCAGCAAAGCGGTTAAAGCATTTAACCCACGGAGGTAGACAGGCCAGCTCATTTTCAAGCCATCCCTGAGCAAAAGAACAGACACCGCATTCCCCGAGTGAGTCACTTGGCACCGGCCCATCGGAGCAATAAGATTACGGGTTACATCACTAGAGTGGATTACGCGTTATGTCACAGGCCCGGGGCCCACACAGGAACCTGGAGCAGAGACACACGGGATTCAGAGACTCCTCGGGGCCACCCTTCTCTCCCCTCCCGTCAACAATCCAGACACCGCAGACTTCACCAGGCACAGTCGCAAAATGGAGTCTTCTCCTAGACTACGGCTCAACTCCAAAAAAGGTCAAAAAGGAACGTAGAGATCGTTATCTGTCGAGGCAACGACAACCTTTCCCTCTCCTCCTCCTAATGTATGGAAAAAGGTTTAGGAGCCGGATAAACAGCCATCATGTGAATTAGCCGCGCCGCTCTACAGCAGAGCCAAAACAAAAAACATTTCTTGGCCGTTCGCAAAGGATAATCGTACGGGATTAATTGTGCTGCTTTGTATAGCGTCTCATGTTCTGGCAGAGCTGGCCAGGCGCTGAAGGACACATTATTTACACAGCAGACCATGCCAGCCTCACAGATTCCATCTCGGCTTTTTCTTTATTTCCTAATCCGGACACAAACAGGTCAAGCCGCTCCAAATTTACAATAAGCATTGTAGGGATCAATTGTGTAAACCAGGGGTAGCCAAACACCGGCCCTCCAGCTGTGGTGAAACTACAAATGCCATGATGCATCTCTCTCCGGGAGTCATATCTGTGAGAATCTTGCAATGCCTCATGGGATTTGTAGTTCCACCACAGCTGAAGAGCCGGAGTTTGGCTACCCCTGGTGTAAACAAACAGCAAGTCACCCTTCCTGCAAACCCGGAGATGAAAGGCCAATGGCACCCAAGTTGGGAGAGAGTGGTCACACCTACAGGGCAATGTTGATCCGCTATTCGGCCTCATTCACACTGCCGTATAATACGCTGCGCATAGCGTTTCTGCCCCATGTGCAGCATACGGAAATAAATGGCTCCACACACATAGCTGCGTATGGAGCTGTATTTTTGCACTGCGTAAAGATGCACCAAAAAAAAAAAATGAAACCGAGATGCGTCCAGGCTCAGAATTTCTGTGTATGCGCACATATACGCGTGTGCGCGCACGTACAGTAAAGTTTCTATTAAAAATGATGCATTCTGGGATTGCATACAGTTCACGCCCACATTTGCGCATTCACAAACAGCGTTTTTTTTTCCTCTTGCGTTGTGTGTGAATGAGGCCATAGCCTAAAACGGGTAGCCAAACTCCGGCCCTCCAGCTGTGGTGCAACTACACATCCAATGAGGCATTGCAAGAGTCTCACAGCCACGACTCCCGGAGGAGAGATGCATCATGGGATTTGTAGTTTCACCGCAGCTGGAGGGACGAAGTTTGGCTACCCCTGGCCTAAAACATACATAAGACAGTGTCACTGTCCTGCCTCCTGTGTTCTCTATGGACCCTCAGCCGACAATGCCACACATATGACAACCTGCTTCACCTTTCTCTCTCTTATGACCCACCTAACCCAACTCCCACCCATAAACTTACAAAGAAATATTTTGGAATCACCATCACTTTCTGTCCAGGGACAGTGGCTAGAGGTTTCAACCATTCCCACTATCCAGAACTACAAAATAAAAATAGTAAGCACCCGGATGTGACCTGGTATGAGACTCTTACAGTCCCTGCAGAGGAGAATTTGGGAGAGGAAGAATCAGCACGAGGAGATAGTCATTTGTGCTACAGTGCAAGCTTATAGGAGGAGAGAGCATTGTGATGGAGGTGAGCTTATCAGTCTGCTGCGTCTCCTTTCACAGGCTGGGGGAAAAGACCTGTAAGGGTTAAGAAAAGAAAAATCAGGTCTCTTGCCCTGCCAGACAGGGCCATGCACCGTGGCAGAGCTGTGTAAATCTCAGAGCTGGGTGGGCAGAAATATAAATCCTTAGGCAGCTAAAACAGCTTCCTTATATAAGATTAATCCTTGCATTTATCCGCTGGCCTGGAGTTCAGCTTTAAAAAACATACCCAACAATACATGACAAACAAGCACGCTATGCATCCTCCCAGATAATATAAAAGGAGGCGCTCCCAAAATAAAATGCCGACATCAAAGGCCAGTGAGCAAATTCCGCAGGAAGAAGGAAGAAAAACAAAGCGATCTGTGTGCTGCGATTCCATTGAGGCCGAGGCAGCTATCCTGGTTGCTGACCCGCCAGCTGCCGACTCTACATGACACGTCCGAGGTTCCATTACTCGAATACAACCAGATCTGACCAGAGCACTGAATACCTAGAGAGGTCCCGGGAATGAGGTTTCAAAACGCAAGCGATGTAAAAGTATATAAAAGATGCAATTTAAAGGCCGAGACCACAGAAAGTGTAGTAAATGCACCAACAACTATAGAAAATACATATTGCATGTAAAATAGAGATGCACTAATACCGGTTTTTGGTATCGAATACGAGTACCGATACTTATCTTTTGGTACTCGCCGATAGCGAATACTTGCGCTAGCAATGAGCCGGCTTCCCGGGCAATCATGAAGCCGGGCTGCGTGTCATTACCCACTGCCCGGTTTCTTGATTGTCTGGGAGGCCGGCTCCATGCTGATTGGCCGGGAAGCCGGCTTCCCGATTAATCAGCATTGAGGCGGCCAAACAGAAGGGATGCACGAATACTGTTTTTTCGGTATCGAGTACCGGTATTTATATTTCGGTACACGCCGATCCCGAATACCAATACTTCCGCTAGCATGGAGCCGGCTTCCCGGCCAATCAGCATCGAACTTGCCAAACAGCATGGAGCTGGCTTCCCAGTCAATAAGGAAGCTGGGTGGCGACTCATTACCCGACGCTTGGCTTTCTGATTGACCGGGAAGCCGGCTCCATGTTATGTTGCCTCGCGGCACTACCAATAAGAGGAAATCTCCCTCTGAGCTGAAGTTCCGGTATCAGGGTAAGTATCGGAGCATTTGGGGGAGTACGAGTACTCGCCCAAATACTCGCCATTGGTGCATCCCTAATGTAAAGCATTGACATTTTTGCAATAAGGCCTGCAGAGCATTGCACCCGTGATCAGTGCATCATGGGCGCAAAGGACAGGCTCTTGCAAAGCATTGTCCCAGCCTCTGGTGCACACGGGTATGGATTCAGACCCAGCTGGAGGTAAGTGCAGCTAAACTACACAGCAGTGATAACGGAGGAATTGCAGGCGCACTGCGCACATGGTCCGCCTGCTGCAGTGGAAGATGGGACTTGTAGCACTGTAACAAACCTGGATGATGCGTCTGTGCGTGGCTCTGTCCAAACTAAATACACAGAGCTCCCCTGGAAGATCTAACTATGCATGTAGTTACCATGTAAGATGTACCTTGCGATTCAGGTGGGGGGGGGGGGGGGCGGGGACGTGGTGGGGG
>NW_017308358.1:65522-66545 GCF_000935625.1 Nanorana parkeri | reverse complement strand
TAGAGTGGTCCCTGGGTTTGGGGGGGGGGGGGGGGGGGGCAGGGTACGTGATGGAGATGCTATTTGATATCATGTTTCATGTTACACCCTAAATACAGGTGCACGCATAAAAGGTGGACAATATGCATTTAAAAAATCGAGAAGAAATCAAAGAAGGACTTCGGGTAAAAATATTAACACAGCTGGAGGGCCGGAGTTTGCTTATCCCTGTGCCAAAGCAACTGGAACAGCAGCCAGTGAACAAGCTTTTTCCAGAAAGAGTTCAGTGCTTGGTGCAGGTCTCCGATCCAGCGCTGGTGCCCGTCCCCGATCCAGCGCAGACTGCGGTCTCTTCCTGTCCCACGCTATCTGTCCGCTGTGTCACGGCTGAGTGCATGGACTTCCATGGGGTCTCTCCTCTTCTCCCTGCCAGTGATATGGACTGCGCATGCGCCCGTACACATCATCCACCTGCCCGGCCGTTTGGATCCGTGTTCTGCAGCCAGGAGCAAGCGACACAGACACAGGTAAGTATTTCAGATTTGGCCACTTTAATTGCAGTGGGGGAAAAGAGAGGTCAGGGTGTGCAGTCCTGATCACATGATCACAGATTCTGTGGCAGGTAGCACTGGTCCCCATATATGCATTTCATCTGTAAATGAAAGACAAACCTCTTACTAAATTCATTACCAAGCGAGCGTCAATAGAACATATTTCTGTGCTAGCATCTTCCCTCATTGACACGCTGCTCGTTATACATTCCTCCGGGCACGCTCGTCAGGTGTGAGAATTCACAAAGAGGCTTGTGGGGGCCGGACATCTGCGCACGTCTACCGCCCCAGGACAGAACTGTCAGCGCGGAGAGGAGGAGCAACGTGAGAGAGAGCTAAATTTACCTGAAAATAACAACAACAAAAAACATGCGCCTCATCACAGAGGCCGAGGGCCGAACCCTACTGCTCCACTGCGGTGCATTACATATGTGCTATTTACTTTGCTTGCAATCAGGGCCACTGATGGGGGGGGGGGGCGGGCCCGGGTGAC
>NW_017308358.1:63558-65512 GCF_000935625.1 Nanorana parkeri | reverse complement strand
GGGGGGGGGGGGGGGGGGCTCAGGCAGACCCCCTGTACTGGGCCCGGGCCCCATTAAGTTAGCAGGGGGCCCTGAGCCCGGCAGGGGATGGCTCTAGTGAAGGAGGATGGGCCTGACCACTTGCTATAGTAACCAGTTGGACAGGCACCTCCTCTTCTCTATAGGTGTCTGGGCCCTGTGCAGGGAATGAGGAGACAAGCCCGTCAATTAACTGGTTACCATGGTGAGTGGGCGGGGACATCCGCTGGGCAGGCCGCCTGGACTGTGCTTAGGCTCCGCCCCTGTACCGCCCACAAACAATGGTGTCTCCGCAGTAGGCTGCACGGGGCGAGCAGTGCAAGAAGAGGGATTGAAAAGTGTGCAGAAGTTAATAATGATGGAAGATGCACTGACCGTGGTTGCAATGCTCTGCAGGCTTCCATACAATAAAGCAGTACATTCAAACTGATGACAGAATCATTGTTGTTTCATTTACTCCTTTTTTTTTTTTTAAAGTGGACGGAGCCTTTAAGTTCCAATCTGCACATTTGCTCCGGGTCAGTGACTCAGAGTACAGAAGCCGGCGATCGGCGATGGCAGCCCCATGAGAAACTTAATTGGCAGCTCTGCTGGAAGGAGCGGTCTAAGGTCCCGGGAGTCATCACGTTCTATACAAAGTGTATAGGACATGAGGATGCTGGAGCGTCAGTATAACTATTATGTTCCTCCCTAGACCAAAACAAGCATTTAACCCTTTAATGCAGGGGTAGCCCCACCTGGAAGGGTTAATACGTTTTGCCCAGAGTTCTCCTTTACAGAGTCAAGAAACAGTTTCTTCACTTGACTAGAAAACAAAAGCAAAAAGCCTCAAACATTTTAGGCGCCGGTCTGTTTTTTTCAGCCGCGCCGGCTACATGGAGGGTCCTAAAGTGAAAGCAGATTTTTGATGGGTTTTGGCAGATCGTCGCCCTTTGCCAGAAATAAGAAATTTGCTTTTAAGAAAAACTGCCCGAAGAGCTATGTGGGGGCTGTTATGTCTGACTGAAAATGCTAATTATCTGGCTGTAAGGCTCAGCGTCGCACAATATGGCAAACGTTCCGAAAACTGTATTAGGCCCTCTTCATGCGGGCTGATCAGGAGAGGATCCATGCACAGACCCCCTTCTGATCGGAGCGATACCGCTGTGACATGCCAGTCCAGATTTTTCCCTAACTTAAAATTACTGGACCCCATGTCGGTCTATGGGGAAATCGGATGTAAACAGACACGTGTCCCCGGTCCGGCACGATCAGGTCCGGCGAAACGGAACACAGTTCCATTTGTTTTTCTGGACCAGGCCGGAGTCGGGGGTAACCAGGTGTAAACAGACTCCCGTCCATTTAAACCTAGCTGCCCATAGACTAGCATTGGGCATCCGATCGGACCGCCCGTGTGAAAGGGGCCTTAGTTCTGCTTCATAAAACACCTGGTGATCCTGCCATGAAGATCCTTGTTCCCGTACTTCCTGTTTCGAGGAGGACAGCTGTCTCCCACTTGTTCTCCTGAACTGTCACCCTGTCACATGCACCCCTGGTAGAGACTACAAGGGGCCGTGTGCGGGCACGCATTGGTCTGGCATTGTGCACCGTTGTCACCATCAGAAATCCAGTCTAGAACAATGATGTGCAGCCAATGCCGGAGTAAGTGCATGTAGACAGGAAGTGGCTATAAAGGGCAGGAGGTGGTCAGTAGCATTTAAATTAACGTCACCCATTTAGGGTTTTGATCTTCTTCCAGCATGCAGGAAAAGGCAGATATATTGGCTCAGGGTTCCAGCCACCCATTTAGGGTTTTGATCTTCTTCCAGGAGCCAGAAAAAAGGCAGATATATCAGCTCAGGGTTCCCCTTAAACAGACCGGCGGGATAAATAAAAAGGTATGACCTACATAATGACAACTAAAAGTCTGCATGTTATGAGATTAAAGCAGCACAGA
>NW_017308358.1:29210-63503 GCF_000935625.1 Nanorana parkeri | reverse complement strand
TTCAGGATTTCAGCAGCATCGGAACCACCAGGCGTCGCAACGTCCTAAAAACCGAATGCCGAACCGGCCTATTGCTTGGAAGCTGCCACCATGGCCGGCTCATCTCCCTGGTAGAGACGAGTGGAAGCGTTCGGAAACCCTCTGGGGCGCCGGCAGCCTCCGCAGCAGCAGCTCTCAGCTCGGGATTTCTGCTGCAGCACATTCAGGAAATATGCCATTTCCACTGCTAAGTGCAACCCGTAAAGCCTGAGAGAGCTGCTTGTCCAACGCCAATGCCTCCCCGCTTAACCCCCTCCTCCGCTGCTGCACACCGGAGGGCGACGACAGTACCTACACAACAACGTCCAAAACAAACAGGCCCGCCACACAGGCCCAGGAGGGCTCGTAAACTGCTTGCGGTTCACCAAATTCTTCAGCATGTGCCACACAACCAAAACACGACCTACGTGCCAAGCCTACGCCAACAATGTGCAAATTAACATAACAGAGGATCAAACATTTAAAAGGAGACATAAAAAAAAAAACAATCCACAGCGAATGGAAAAACAACAACTCGGGAACACAAGTGCCACGGCTGCTATTCTTCTAAATCGGATGAGGGAAGGAGTATAACGCTGACCATACACATCCCCAGCAATTTCAAGCAGCTTACAATCGCAAGACTCAAGGCAACCTACCAAACGCCCCAGCCAAATATTCAAATGCAGAAACAGCGATTGGCCGACTGGGTTTCATCATCGAAAGCTGCTAAGACCGGCCTTTGTCTGCGAATGGGAATGAGTGCCGTGGAAGTATGTTCACCATATTTTCTTATCGGAGATAAGGTTTCCTCTGCCGGTATGTGATAGCGAAGCCTCATACGCCAAGTATCGCCCGCCCATCAATATTTCATGTCATTAACCACAGAGGTGCAGGAGGGAGAGGAAATAAAAACTAGAATATAGGGGAAGATGTCACCAATATGATTACCAAGCACTTGTAACTAAAGATCTCTAAACCAGATACAATTCATTCTGAAGGTGCCACACCAGATACAATTCATTCTGAAGGTGCCACACCAGATACAATTCATTCTGAAGGTGCCACACCAGATACAATTCATTCTGAAGGTGCCACACCAGATACAATTCATTCTGAAGGTGCCACACCAGATACAATTCATTCTGAAGGTGCCACACCAGATACAATTCATTCTGAAGGTGCCACACCAGATACAATTCATTCTGAAGGTGCCACACCAGATACAATTCATTCTGAAGGTGCCACACCAGATACAATTCATTCTGAAGGTTCCTCACTAGATACAATACAACGTGAAGGTGCCACACTAGATACAGTACGTGAAGGTTCCTCACTAAATACAGTACGTGAAGGTTCCTCACTAGATACAATTGAAGCTGAAGGTTCTGCACGCGTTACTATATATGTATCCCCGGTTTGTTCTGTATCTGCGATCATTCATTGGCTGCAACAAGTACAGCTGAATTTCCTGATCGGGTCGAGCGGAATATCATTAGAAGAGTTGAACTTCCCTCTTCACCCAAACGAATTGTAACGTCTGAGAGTTTTGCTTACACAATCATTACTAACTTGACTGTAATATGCTTAACCAGTCCGTGTGGTCAGGGTAGGGGTGCCCGTGTGGTCAGGGTAGGGGTGCCCGTGTGGTCAGGGTAGACAGTCTACATTACCCAGTATGCCAGTGCAGACATCTGCTCGGAGGACAGGAGGTGACCCCTATATATCTGAAGCCCAGGTCAGCCAAACAAGGGTTGGGCAGGAGGTAATCACAACACATCCACAGATCAGGTCAGCCAGTCAGGGGAGACCAGGAGGAACCCCCTATGCTTTCACATCCCTGATCTGACAATCCGTAAGACCAGAGGTGACCCTACAACTTCCAGGGGGGCTACAGGAGGTGGGGTGACCTCAATATATCTTGAGCCCTGGTCAACCAGCAACAGGGAAGACAGAAGGTGTCCCCAATATATCCAGTGCTCAACAACTCCTGGGGAGGATGGAAGATGACCTCAACCTATCGAGAGCTATGGTCCAACAATCAGGGGGAGGCCAGGAGGTGACCCCACCATATTTCCACAACCCAAGTCAGCCAAACAAGGGGCAGCGACTACAGTGTCTTCACCAAACCAGAATGAGAGTTTAAAGGCAGTTGCTATTGGAACTGGACCCCATTTTAAATTGGGCCCCCCAGCCTGGGGAGATGACCCCACAGAACTCCCAGACACCACACATTGCCCATGGGCTCCCTCTGGAATGCCCATCTCAAGGAGTGATGAGGGGAATGGACCCAACTGTAGGACTCCAGTTACCAGCAGATAGGGGCCTGGGGCAACGTACAATATCAGATCAGTCCATCAGGGGTCAAGACAGGGCAGAGGGCAGCAGGTGAGGGTACAGAAGGGAAAGCCACAAGATAGGGTACAGTACCAGCAGGGGGCACCCCCAGGGCAGGGTACAGTTACCAGCAGGGGGCACCCCCAGGGCAGGGTACAGTACCAGCAGGGGGCACCCCCAGGGCAGGGTACAGTACCAGCAGGGGGCACCCCCAGGGCAGGGTACAGTTACCAGCAGGGGGCACCCCCAGGGCAGGGTACAGTACCAGCAGGGGGCACCCCCAGGGCAGGGTACAGTACCAGCAGGGGGCACCCCCAGGGCCAGCAGGGGGCACCCCCAGGGCAGGGTACAGTACCAGCAGGGGGCACCCCCAGGCCAGGGTACAGTACCAGCAGGGGGCACCCCCAGGCCAGGGCACAGTACCAGCAGGGGGCACCCCCAGGGCAGCAGACTGAGGGTAGTCGGGGCAGTAGTTGAGGGTCCAGAAGGGGCACCCGGGGGTCATACCTGGTTGAGGTCCTCGTCGGACAGGAGGTGGGACTCCCGAGGCTTGAAGCAGTTCTGACATTTGCTCTTGTTGAAGATATTGGCCTGGAACTTCTTGCACGGGTTCTCCTTCCCCGACATGGCGCGGCCGAGGGGTGATGATGATGGTGGGGTAGGTGACAGAGTGCTGAAGACTAGGGGCCCTCCCCCATCATTCGGGTGGCCACACTCACATCCCTGACCGGGGCAGCTCCGCTCTGCTAGTCCCGGCCGCTCTCCGCCGCTCACTTCCTGCACCTTCACCCCTCAGATCAGCCCCAATTCCTGCACCTTCACCCCTCAGAAAGGAAAGGAAATTTCTGCAAAGTGAGGGGACTGTTGTCACAGGAAGAGGCGCCCCATTTGAAGAGTTATCCTCTTTTCCAGTTCTGGTGACAACCTAATTTTTTTTCCATATTTTAATCTCAGTGGCAACCAGTGGTCACCAGGACAAATAGAAAGAGTGATTTCCCCCAGCGGGAGACAGACACAGCAATAAAATATATGGAGGTGCTACGCCTTCCGTGCTTCATCCACAGAAAAGTTTTGGCTTTAGATACAATTTAAGTATTCCATAAATACATAAAACGGATCATTTCCCCCCGGTACATGTTAGCACATCTATAAGTACATTTCCCATCTCTGTTTATTTTGGGTTGGTTAAGCACTTAATCATTTCAGCGGTGCGCCACACAAGCGCACCGTTATGGCAATACGCTGTGCGCCAAACGAGCGAATGATGGCTTAGATCACGGACGGTAAATCTATTTGTCTCGGAAAAGAAAAATGGTGAGTCACCCCAACCGTGGAAGAGATGTGTTTATGTTTCCGAGCTGTGAAATATTGTTCTCTTAGCGATCGTTTCATGACGCTGTCCTCCTCGCACTCAACATCTGGTACATACGCACAGATCACCGTTATGATTCACACGGTCACGTGACCTCTGCAGATATAAAAAATTAAAAAAAATTTTTTCCCCCAGGAGAGCCGACAGGAACAGAAATTGTTCTCTGGAAAGAAAAGAGTTTTGAAGAGTGTGCAGGATACTGAGCATGGCCTCTTACCGCAGGAATCTCCATTAGGCCTCATTCACGCGAGAAATGGCCGTCACGTACAGCTCCGTGCTGCGTGCACGGCCTCCCGGGAAGGACAGGTGCTGCATGTGATTGGTACGCAGCCCCTCTCCCTCTCCATACGCTGCCCTACGCTCACCCCACGTGCAGGTCCGTACGGGTGCGGGTGTCCCGGCTCGGACGCAGACAGGATCCATCCTGTCAGCGTATGAGTACGGGCACCCGCACCCTCACGGACGTGCAGGGCGGGTGAGCGTAGGGCGGCGTATGGCCGCATAGTCCCATAGAGAAGGACAGGGGCTGCGTACCAATCACATGCAGCACCTGTCCTTCCCGGGAGGCCTTGCACGCAGCAGCGGGCCGTTTCTCGTGTGAATGAGGCCTTACTGGAAACAAAATGGCGCTTGTCTTGCCTTAGGCTGGATTCATGTAAAAACCTTTTGTATGTTTTATTCAAGTCTGAGTTATGTTTTTACAAAGGTAATTTACCTGCTGTTGAAAAAAGTGTGGGGATGCTGGACCAGGTCTGAGAAGAACAGATGTTCGGTCAAGTTAGGTGCTGAACCCCATCCAACCCATGAGGCCTCACCTTAGCTATGCAAATGCATTCACCCCTGAAGCTGCATGGCTGGACCCTATGGCACGGTCATCATCTGAAAGGAAGGTTTGAGAATTAGATGTTAAAGTGCTGCCCTCCCCTCACACTAGCAGCATGCTACGTACCATCCATTACAACAGAGAAAAGCTTTATGTCCTGTACCTGTCTCTTGTTTACTGTGTATGATGAGAGATGAATGTCTCCTGCCTTCTGTATATGATGAGAGATGAATGCCCCCTGCCTTCTGTATATGATGGGAGATAAATGTCTCCTGCCTTCTGTATATGATGAGAGATGAATGCAGAGATGAATGCCTCCTGCCTTCTGTATATGATGAGAGATGAATGCCTCCTGCCTTCTGTATATGATGGGAGATAAATGTCTCCTGCCTTCTGTATATGATGAGAGATGAATGTCTCCTGCCGTCTGTGTATGATGAGAGATGAATGCCTCCTGCCTTCTGTGTATGATGAGAGATGAATGTCTCCTGCCTTCTGTATATGATGAGAGATGAATGCCTCCTGCCTTCTGTATATGATGAGAGATGAATGCCTCCTGCCTTCTGTATATGATGAGAGATGAATGTCTCCTGCCTTCTATGTATACTGTTTGCCTCCTGCCTCCTGTACATGCTGAATACTTTCTCTAGCGACTCTTTTCTCTTCATTTAATATCACGATTAAGCTACTGACAATGGTCTGTGCTGATCTGGCCTTATAACACCAATGGACCCAAGGTACCCTTCCAATTTGTTATCCCCGATAGTCCCAACTTTTTTGGGAAACCCATGGCATTCACAAAGTATCTTCTTTGGCAGAAGTCAGAATGACATCCGTATTGCTGAGCGGCCTCCATAGTGATGGTTCTTATAACTACATAGTGGCATTTCCACCAATTCCATTGTAACTAAGGGGAGATCTTCACCTGCCGGAGAGTTCTCGGCATCAACAAGGGCGACGTTTAACACACAAAATGTTTATTGTCTGCTCCGATGCCGTTTGTTTCTCGAACACTTTCCTCTAGCTGTGTTATTAGTGCAGCCGGGCTCATTAGGAGAACAAAGCATGGAGTTGTTTTAGGGAAGGTTTAATTATAGATGCCCGCTACATAGAAATTAGCACCTACCCAGCAAGTTTGCGCTTCATGTGTCAAAAACAAAATCATACTATGAACATAAACCAAAGATTAAAGAGGACGTAAATCCTGGCTAGATGATATCAACTTTGATAAAGCACCGTGCATCATTAACTATTGCCTTTTATTTAAAGGAGAACTCCAGGGTTTAGAAAAGTTAACCCTTGAAGTGGCGCTTCCTTGCAGCTCACCGGATCCTGGGTCCTGCGGCGGTGACCGCTCACTTCTCTCCCCCCCCTTCTCTGACCGTGTGCTGACATCACAGGTCCTTAGACTGCCGGAGCCCGGGAGAGAAGAGGTTGCAGCAACCGGTCTAGCAGCTAGGCGGGACTCAGGATCTGGTGAGTATATCTTCTTTATTTTCGCTCCCTAGACCAAAAGGAGCAGTTAACCTTTGCAATGTGGGGGTAGCCCTACTGCAAGGGTTAACTTTTCAAAATCCCGGAGTTCCTCTTTCACAAAATACACATTGCTGCTTATCTTCTCCATTTCCTGTCTACATGCACTCATGGGCTATGCCTGCGCAATGTTTGTTGAAATGGCCATTGGTAGATTCCAGTGGAAGACCATGTGACAGGCTGACAACGCAGGAGCACAATTGGGGGACATGGACAGAGCGCTGTCACCCCATAATAGGAACACCGGATATTATTTTAATGAAAGCTGCAGTTGTAAAAATACTGATGGGTCTCTCCTTCTGCACTTCGGGTCGGCCGAACATGCTGAGCATGTTCGGCCGACCCGAAGCCACTCGAAGCAAGCCGATGTATGGCTGAAATCAGCCGTACCAGCCTGAAGTGAATAGCCAAACAGTGTTCGGCTCACTTCACTTCAGATCGGTAATTCACTCGGCTGCCCTCGGCAGCTTCGTGAATAGACCCCTGAAAGTTACATCTGAAATTACATCAGCGTCTTACAAATGGCATCAAAGGCACCTTTAGAAATGTTCAGTAATAGCATTCTACAAACAGATACTTAGGGCTTCATTTATTACATTTATGCCGCCTTCGCACAGCATTAGCGCCACTGGATAGGAAAATCCTGTACTCATCAGAGCCATCTAGGGTTGCTAGACCCGTGCAAATGGCAGGCAGAATTTATTGATTAAGTCCTTATAGATAAGGCTTTTTATTCTTTGTACACCTTATTTTTTTCCTCCCCATTCTTCTCATAGCGGCCATTTTCACTAAGGGCAGATGAAGCCATCGCCTTTACTTCCTGTAACTCTGGATCTGCCTCCTGGAACATATGGGGAGCTAACAAATGCCTCCCCCCCCCCCAAGATCTCCTGAAATGTTTCAGTCTACAGATGAGATTTCCCTGGAAGGCACTGGTTATGTTCCCAGTAGGGATCCACCGATACTACCAGTATCAGTATCAGTGCCGATACAGAGTATTTGGGTGAGTACTTGTATTCGCCCAAATGCTCTGATTCTTACCCCCATATAGCGGAACTTCCGGTGCAGCGAGGGAGCATGGAGCCGGCTTTGTTTCCAATCAAGAAGGTGGGTGGCGGGTCATGACCCGCCTCCCGGCTTTTTGATTGGCTAGGAAGCTGGCTTCACCTCTTGCTAGGCAGCCTGGCTTCCTGACCAATCAGGAAGCCGGGTGGCACGTCATGACTCGTCACCTGGCTTCCTGATAATCTGGACCTGCGGATGCCGGTGTCGCTATTTAGTATCGGCAAGTACCGGGGAAAAAAAATATCAATACTCGTACTCAATACCGAAAAAACGGTATTGGTGCATCCCTCTTGTCAAATACAAAAATCGTATCCTTGCCGTGGAGCTACCCCGGCACTACAAGGGTTAGGTGCTGGTTTTGCCTAGGGGGCTCAATAATCAGACATACTTCTGATCCTGCGGCGGTCGGTACTCACCAATCTCTCGCTCTGCTCTAGCTATGGAATGTCCCTGGGCATCCTCACGTCCAATGCAAGTCAATGGACCTGCATAGGACACAGTGACATCAGCAGTACTTGGACCACCGGAGCCCGACGGAGAAGAGGCTGCAGGGACTGGTCTAGCAGCTCAGAGGGACCAAGGATCAGGTGAATATATCTGCTTTATTTGAGCCCCCTAGACAGTGCTGTGGTATCCCCACTGCAAGGGCGAGTTTTTTATTTTACCCGGAGTACTGCTTCAGCCATGCAGTTTTTTTTATAATGTAGGTTTCGAGTTAACACAAAGTTGGTCTAATCTTGTCATTATGGGCCACATATGTATCCAGCTGGTCTTCTGGGGGAAACTTTCCAGCTCACACAATATCAAATTCAAGCCCCTGGCGCAAAGCCTGATGCGAAGCTCTCCGTTGTGTACCAGCTGCGGACCGAGGCACCTGTTCTGTGTAGCAATGTCTTGCCCCCTCCTTCACCCGCAGCACATGCATGCCACCCAGCAAGCGCCTGAAATATTATTATTTTATCTTGCGAAAGGCAAATTTGATACCCATACAAAATTCGGGGGATTCAGAAATTCCTGCGTTCCCCTTTGTATCGCATTCGGTTCTCAGGCATTCGACACTTTAAAGGGGAACCGAGGCGCATTTTCTTTGTTTTTTAGAGTGTTAGTACCATAAAGTTTGCAGAAAGTCCGTTTTGACTTTTACATTTTTGGAAGGATGGATATGACCAATTCAATTCTATTTTTCACATGAAATGGATTCAATTCTAATACTGGAGGAGTTGTAAAGTCCCGGCACATCCTCTCCTGTTATGACATCAGCAGTGTAGGAATACATAGTAGAGATATTTCTGATAATACAAATCAAACTTTACCTGAATCCCTTTTATGTAGTGAGTGCCGCCTTCCATCTGCCCATCACTTCCAACAACTTCCTGGATCCCCAGTGTGCTTTGCGTCTCTTTCCCTGCTGCTTGATGTGATGCAATCTCAATTTCTCAACACCACATATCCCATCATGCATTGCTTCCAGCCAGCAATGATCATGTTACATTGTTCAGATGTTGAGTTGTAGTTCAGAAGGCAGACTCTGTGAGAGTGGTGATACCGGGAAGTGAGTTGAATGGTGTCAGTGTATTGAGGAATCCATCCATCTTCAATGATGGATCTGGTTATTAGGAGTAGGATAGAACCTTTGGAAATCCAATATAGATATATATATGGTAGAATGCATATTTTCTTTTAGTTTTGATGGTAGATAGGGATGCACCGATATCGATTTTTCGGGAATGAGTACGAGTGCCAATATTTTGCTTGCGGTAGTCACCGATACTGGTGCTTTCACTGGCATGTCAGTGAATCAGTAAAGCAGGGCGACAGGTCATGGCCTGGCTTCCTGATTGCACGGGTACTCGCCCAAATACTCTGTATTACTAGTATCGGTGTATCAGTGCATCCCTAGTAGAAAGGTATTCTGACTACAATTGTTGTAATAGAGATGCATCCCTCCCAGAGACCTCTGTAGCTGGTCTATATGTAGCAGATACAATCACTGCAGATGATCTTCATCAGCTAGCTGAACTTACCAAGTACTATGCATGCATCTTTATTGCATGTGTTAGGGTTCAGCCAATGATGTGATAGATTTTTGTATTTGAAGGTCAAAAGGAATATTTTCCTCCTCACCTCAGTGTGCATTGCATTAAGGTAGCAGAAAATCATAAGGAGGAAATCACATCATATAAAAGGGAAGATAGAAACGTAAGTGCAATACAAACAATGACCACAAGGTAGCAGCATAACACAGAACAATAACTGGCAATACACAGTACATAAACACTAATGCAGTTGCATCGCCCATATAATTGCTGGAGGCAGCACAATATCCTTTAATATGAATAAAAAAATATATCTGATGCTAGGTTAATGTAAGCTCACCCCAACTATTAACCCCTTATCCGTTCATTGACACTTATTCCTAAAAACACCTAACACCAACCTAACCCTATAATAAGCCTTATCATTAATAAACGCTTACTCTGCCTCTCTGCACCAACCAAACACACGCAGTCCCACCAGTGCTGAGATTCCAAAGGCAGAACATACTGCTTTGGCTTGGCCTTTGCTGTCCCGCAGCATGGCGCAAAACCAGCCTTTTTCAACCAGGGTGCCACGGCCCCCCCTGGGTGCCTCCTGGCTTCCTCAGGGCTGCTCAAAACTTTTGCATGGCGTCATGACGTTAATCCAGGGAGGGTGGGATCCACTCATCTGCTGGTCCAGGCCTGCTCCACCTCCCGCCCTCTCTCATGCTTTTGCAGCTTTCACTCCTGATGGTAGGACTCGGATGTGAAGGGGGTGTAGCACTTCCCCCCGTGGGATCCGCTGGTTGCCCGGTCCATTTCTAGTCTGTCTAGGGTATGATCTTCAGCTGCCCACCCATTACCACTAACCGCCCTTCTTCTGGTGCCCACAAACTGATGTCCACTCCGTTAGTAAAATGCTAAGTAAATGATTTATTGAACATCTCCACTGGGGAGAGAGGGTATAGGGGTTCTAGGTGTCCAGGGGTAGCCATCAAGAGCTCCAGACTCACCAGACTTCACAGGTATATCAGTGTAGATCCAATTAGGAGACAGCGGACAGCGATTGATGTAGCAGACAGACAGGATAGATGCAGATCCTGAAGCAGGAAAGACACCGACCATGCTCCTGAAGTCCACTTAGTTCCAGGGCACTTCAAGAGCCTGCACTGATCCCGGTTCTCTTCCTCTTTCAGCATCTCAGGCCTCCTCCATGTTGGAGGCCTCAGGGAAACCCTTTCCCTCTCCTCAGCCCATGCCCACCACCAGGCCTTAGGCCTAGCCTGGGCGGCCTGGCTGAACAGGACCCAGCCCTATTCCATGGCTGGTCCCAGCTAGTCTGAGCACATGGCAAATCCCACCAGTATATGTACCCTATCCCAACATGCACCACTGGCTGAGAGAAGCCCAGTGATTGGCTGCTGTACTGTACATACATTACAGTATCTTCCATTGGCTGTCCATAATATGACAGAGTCACACTCCGCCCAGGGGGGTACAGGCAATGCCAGACACCCGGGAATAACCAGATAATTGCCACTACAAATCCAGCCAGGCTGTCTACAGCCCCGGCTATCACCAAACATCTAGTAGCCACATCACAGAAGGTGATGGGGGCTACAGGGGCTTCGTTTCTGAAGTGGAAACTTTGATGGGAAAGGGGGGGACTCTGATGTGATGAGGGACTCCCATGAGTATTTGCATGGGGCCCACCCTTAAAATCTATACCAGACCCCCATCTAGGAGAGGAGTCTGGTACAGATTTTGGCAGGGCCATCTGTTGTTTTTTACATTTACATTTTAAAATACTTTTAAAGGGTGCCGTGACTAAAAAAAGGTTAAGAAATGCTGGTCTGAGCTACCTGATGGTCAGTCCGATCTTAGTCAAGGTCTAGCTGCTGCTGTGCCTTCTACCCCCGTTTGCTATACAACTGTTCCACTCACATGCTGGAAATTAAGACGTGGGATTGCCATGACCCAATGTTTTTGCATTACCAGTGTAATTACATTATTATGGACTTACTGGCGGTAGCACCATGTGATCCCTCAGCTAACAAAGATAATACATCAGGGTGGGGACAAGACAGAAACAGATTATCTAGATTATGGAAAGAACTTTGACACCGGTTAGAGCAGCCGCGCTCAAACCATTTATACCCCCGGAGGTACCATTGGAATCATTTTCAGGTCTCGAGGGAACCCCCGAATAATAATTATATCTACAGTTCAGGATAGAGTAGCATGATCAGGAAGTTGCAGGATGTTTTTATATAAAGGAATGAGGAATGTGGTATACCTAGAGTATTTCACTAATAATATCCTTAAAGTGTATCTGTTAGGGATGCACCAATACTGTTTTGTTGGTATCGAGTACGAGTACCTTTGCTTTCGGTACCCGTTGATACCGAGTACCGATACCGGTGCTTCCGCTGGCATGGAGCCGGCTACCCGGGCAATCTGATTGCCCGAGAAGCCCGCTCCATGTTGTCTGGCTGGCTTGATTGTGCGTGGCCGGGAAACCGGCTTCCCAGCCAGTCAGACTCAGCATTAAGCCAGGTTCCCGGTCAATCAGGAAGCCAGGCAGCGAGTAATGACTCACCCCCCTCCCAGCTTCCTGATTGGCGTGGGAAGCCGGCTCGATGCGGATTGGCTGGGAAGCCGGCCAATCAGCAAAGGAGCCGGCTTCCCAGCCAATCAGGGAGGCGGGTCATTACTCGCTGCCCTGCTTCCTGATTGCACTGGAAGCTGGCTCCATGTTCCCCTTCCTCTGACTGGAAGTTCCGGTATTGGGAATTGTATCGGAGCATTTGGGCACATACGAGTACTTGCCCAAATATTCGGTATCGGCACCAATACCGTTACAAGTATCTGTGCTCAAATGCTAAAAAAATAAATATGTATCTCTATATTGAACGTCCAAAAAAAATCTCTTCCACTCCTAATACCCACATGCTCTAGCTCTAGAACAGCGGTTCTCAACCTGTGGGTCGGGACCCCCTCGGGGGTCGAATGACAATTTGCCAGGGGTCGCCAGGAGTCAGTGGCATAACAACAGGGGGGCCGCCGGGTAGCGATAAGCAGGCTGGCCGGGAGGAGCACAATATTGAAACAGGCAGACCCTGCGGTAATCATGTAGTTGAGTGGACCGGGCTCCGGGATTTTGCTGTAATGATCTCAGCTTTGCCCCCTGTGCAGACTTCGGTGGCGGTGCCGCTCATCCCACACTGTGTCTCCAGCTGTCCCCCACCATGTGCCTTCTCTGGAGCCTCACACTACCTCCTTGGGGCCACTCTCTGCACTGTGGGAGGAGCCTTTCTCTCCTCACTGCCTCCTGGTCCCGAGCTGCAGGTACTAGTTTGTGTGTGTCTGTTTGTCTGTATGTATGTGTGTGTCATTGTATGTATGTGTGTCATTGTATGTGTCACTGTGTTTGTCAGTGTGTCATTGTATGTGTGTGTCATTGTGTTTGTCAGTGTGTCATTGTATGTGTGTGTCATTGTAAGTGTGTCATTGTATGTATGTGTGTCACTGTGTTTGTCAGTGTATCATTGTATGTAAGTGTGTCATTGTATGTAAGTGTGTCATTGTGTGTATGTGTGTGTCACTGTGTCATTGTTTGTGTGTGTAATTGTATGTGTTTGTGTCACTGTGTTTGTCAGTGTGTCATTGAATGTGTGTGTGTCTGTCACAGTGTTTGTGTGTGTGTGTCTGTCCCTGTGAGCTTGTAAGCTTCATCAAGTCCTAGTGCCCAATTCCTATGTTTCTGTGTCCTGTGCATTGTGTGACGTGTTGTAAATCACTGATAGATATACTGTATATTGTATATAATAATCCAGGTCAATAAAAGAGAGAGAACTTTCCTGTGGAAGGTTTCTACGCTGTCAGTACACAATTTGCAGGCATCACCGCCCTCCCCAATGGTGGATTTCCGGCACCTAATCCTGTCCACATACATTTTATTTAGGAATAATAACACTTTGATACGGAGGGGAAGTGTACAAGGACAATGAGGGCATGCTCGGACCTGTAGTTCCCAGGGTGATGTGTGGTGTACAGGGATAATGAGGGCATGATGGGACTTGTAGTTGTACAGCCTCCGCATATCACCTAGGGAACTACAAGTCCCAGCATTCAGTGGTGTCACCGGGGGGGGTGCAGCCCGCACCCGGATGCCACCAGTGGAGGCGGTGACACCAATATGACTGACAGTCATTTTGGTGTCACCCCCTCTAATAATAAATAATAAAAATAATAGTATTTTTTTTCTAAAAGAAAACATAAACCTTTTATTATCATTATTATAAATAATAAAATCTGACACCCTCGGCTTGTGTTATATGCCTTCCGAACTACAACTCAGCGTCTGAACAATGCATCATCATCATTGCTAACTGGAAGCAATGCCTGATGGGGGATGTAGTCTTGAGCAATGGAGATTGCGTCATCAAGGAGCAGGGACAGAGACTGAAAACACACTGGGAATCCAGGAAGTTGGTGATAGTGGGAGGGGTTTTGAGTGAGGGGCATATGATATAATTTGATATTAAAATTACACGGTCAGTAGAGATAAAACGGGGTGGGGGGCGACTGCAAACAGATCTCATTGATAGAACTTTGACATAATTGTTCCTGGCCCAATCTGCGGAAGACTGGCCGCCGGTACTTTGCCGAGGACGGGTGAGGAAATCATCAGCCGATTGATTTACATTGCACACGTGTACAGAGTTTGTGCATTAAGGAATCTCGGTGAAGCATGAATACAATTATTCTATTGATCTGAGTATGGAGTAAAAGCTGCTGCAAGTTAATGTTTACCAGCGGTTGTGTAATGCCCTGGAAGGCAGCGATGAAACAAAAGCCTGCACTTATACCAGGTTTCATTTTAGTAAGAGACTCCCAGGGTATGTAAACATGCAAATGAACAATGTTAAAGCCGAATTCCGGACACAAAAACTTTCATTTACGTACATTCCTTAATAGTCACAAAGGATATAAATCAACTTTGTGTGCATCAAAAGCCTTTGTGAACCAAGATATTATCTTGTGAAAGTAGCAGTGACTGTGCTGTACATAGCCTGTGCACAGAGCAGAGCTGTGGGAGGGGCCGAGCAGGACCCACCCACTACAGGAGGGGGGTGGAGACAAGACCAGTCACCCTGCACAAGGAGAGAAAGCAGCAGTGACTGGTCTATATTACAGGAGGGGGCGGAGACAAGACCAGTCACCCTGTATTGAGATTGTAATCCATCCCGGGAGCGAGCTTGGAGCGGTGACTACTTTACAACACACACAGGGACCATGGGGAACAAAAGTTGCCCCCCTCCAGAAGGAAGGACAGTGTCAGCACCAATTCAGAGATGATTTGAGGATCTACAGCTGAGTGATACACAAATAAGGCCCAGTATTGTTAACAGTTAATGTACCTGAATGTATTTTTAAGATTTAACTTTTGTGTCACTTTAATAGTGGCTCCTTCTTATGCGTTTGCAGACTGCCATCTAGTGTACAAAGTGTATATTGCATGTGACGCCTTGTAAAAATCCTTTAATACAATGCCATCTGCCATATTTATTCATTACACGTATTTATATAGCGTCAACAATTTATGCAGCAGTTGTACATTCACATCAGTCCCCGCCCTCAAGGAGCTTACCATCTAAAGATCCCTACCTCACACATACAAGGGCCAGTTTAGACCGGAACCAATTAACCTTCCAGCATGTCTTTGGAGTGTGGGAGGAAACCAACACAAGCACGGGGAGAACATGGAAACTCCATGCAGATAGTGTCCTGATCGGGATTCAAATCGGGGACCCCCAGTGCTGCAAGGCTGCAGTGCTAACCACTACACCACTGTGCGCTTAGCAAAGGCTTGCATTCTATACTGCCTATATCTCAGCTAAGTCATGGAAAGGCTCCCATGTCTGTAACAAGACACAGACCTATGCAGGCCACCATAGCTGTGCTCCCTCGGTGGGGAGAAGAAACCCCTTTTGGCCATGTGATCACTGTGACAGTCAGCCAAAGTATCACCAGTGTACCTAAAACCCTTAGTTATCTCTAAATTAAACTTAAAACAAATCTTTCATTCACTTGTGTGCACATTTCAGCTATTGGACTCTGCAACCAACGACCTCTCAGCAAAACAGGTCAGGACACTCAGATAAACTTGTAAAAACGAGGCTAGAGCTCCACCTGCTGACTGGACAGGAAAATACAAAATACGGATACATCATATTTCACATTTACCTGACAACATTGTAACATTTTATTTATTTTGTTTAGTCCCGACCATAATAAAGAAAACAGATGCGATGCCATTTTACATTCCCTTTATTGGCCTGAAATCAACGTTAATGGAGAGGACTTCACACAATGTGTAGGCCGAAAGCCCTATGAACACTATTACCACAAACAATATAGAGACCTGCGTGTTATTGTAAGAACTCGGCATTTACTTAGGGTTGACCAAAGCTGAACTCCAGACAGTCTTTACCATGATTTGTCCCTTTAACGACCCAGCAAGTGCAGCAAAATATCTGTTGATTTGCCTGAAATATGCTCAGCTCCTGATCTCCCGTTGCGGGTTGACTTTTTCAGGACTGAAATGGTGTCAGCCCTATCCAGGTGCCTTTTGTTAAAGAGCTGAACGACCTTCCCCTCTCCAAAACAAGGGGGGGAGGGGGGGAATTGTTCTGTAGTCGGTGATTAGAACTGGGAGGACTTCTTGAGATAACACAGGACAGCTCGAAAGTTCTGACACAGTCAATAGTTTGTTTGTTTTTGTTGCACTTTTCAAAGAGAACGAACAAAACACAATGAGGGGAATGTATCAAATTCTGGAGCAGCCGTGCACGGCAACCAATCAGCTTCTCTCTTTCATTTTTATTTAAATGGCTGAAATGCAAAGTGCACAGCTCCCAAGCCCTGAACCAGGTCACTGCCCTATAAGACCGGGTGGCAGGGGCCCGTCCTATGCCCTGCAAATCACACAAGTCCAGGAGAGAGAACGAGCCGGCCTGCTCTAAACAGAGATTCAAACGCTGGCAACTTTATTGTTCCACACAAAGAGTCTCCATCTGGGATCTCCTCATCTGACAATCTCAATACATATTAGTAAACTAAACATGAAATTGTAGTCCATCCCGGGAGCGAGCTTGGAGGGGTGACTACTTTACAACACACACAGGGACCATGGGGAACAAAAGTAGCCACCCTCCAGAAGGAAGGACGGTGTCAGCACCAATTCAGAGATGATTGGAGGATCTACAGCCGAGTGATACACAAATAAGATACATTGTTGTTAATAGAGAGGATACTTAAATGTATTTTTAGTGTTAAACTCCGGAGTTCACTTTAAGCCCAGGTTGTGGGTGAAATGCATCAGGGGAGGAGATCTCAAGTAGGGAGTATTTGTTTGTCCCGGACAATAAAGTTGCAAGCAGTCAAACCTTTCCGGCAGCCGCCAGTCTCTAAAAGAAGTTCATTGTTACATACACTTTGAAAACACATCTTGTTGTCCAATAGGAAATGAGATCTAGAATAAGGTCATATTCCTGTATTGTCTTTGCAGTTCAGCGCGGTCCTGGCACTTGACTCGGATGCTCGCGGACGGACTGCCTCGATGAGCGCACACAGCGGCAGGTTGGTAGTCCTAGCCATCTGCCGATCATGGTGGATTGTGTATTTTAAATGCTGAGACCCAAATCACTGAGTGGGTTTCTATGGTTCATACTCTTCCCAATCCTGTACAGAAAGAAGCCGGGAATACATCGTCTACATCAATAAATAAATCCTTGTATTCGGCCTCTGGAAGACGGAGGATAAAATGCGTCGGGGATCCATAATACTGCATTGCATTTCGCTGGCAGAAGCTCAGTCTTTTTTAAGGCTCTTGTTGGGCCGCGGTCCCGAGGAAGTCAGTTCCGGCATTCGGAGGAGGTGGGGCTGCGCACGCTGGACATCAGGTGCGATTTGTAGGTCTTGCTGAGTCCCGTCATCCAGAACTTCAGCAGTTTGATGTTGTCCTCCTCGGAGGCTCCCAGGATGCCGAGCAGTTTCTGGGTGTCTTCCTTAGGGCGGCTGTCCACTTTGGTGAACTTAAACAGAACCTTCACTTTACTGAGGAGACAAAGAAACCCGGTTACAAGGTATGTACACAGGTGGAGAGACGGACGGGCCTCTGTCTGAGAAAATGATGTGCCGAGGGATCGACGCTCAGAGTTTTTCAAGCAGAGGTTGCCGCAGTATCCTAAAGCCTGTACCACCCTCCGTGTAACCCTAACATTAACCCTTCCGGTGACTTCAATGCTCACCTACCCTGTAAACCCAACACTAACCCTCCCTGTAACTCCAATGCTAACTTTCCCTGTAACCTCAACACTAACCCTCCCTGTAACCTCAACACTAACCCTCCCTGTAACCTCAACACTAACCCATCCTGTAACTCCAACACTAACCCTCCCTGTAACCCCGACACTAACCCTCCCTATAACCCCAACACTAACCCTCCCTGTAACCTCCACACTAACCCTCCCTGTAACTCAGCACTAACCCTCCCTGTACCTCAACACTAACCCATCCTGTAACTCCAACACTAACCCTCCCTGTAACTCCAACACTAACCCTCCCTGTAACCTCCACACTAACCCTCCCTGTAACCTCCACACTAACCCTCCCTGTAACCCCGACACTAACCCTCCCTGTAACCTCCACACTAACCCTCCCTGTAACCCCGACACTAACCCTCCCTGTAACCTCCACACTAACCCTCCCTGTAACCTCCACACTAACCCTCCCTGTAACTCAGCACTAACCCTCCCTGTACCTCAACACTAACCCATCCTGTAGCCATAAGCCTCACACTAACCCTCCCTGTACCTCAACACTAACCCATCCTGTAGCCATAAGCCTCACACTAACCCTGGCTTGATCAATGCCTGAGGATGTATTAATAAAAGGTCCCAGAGCAGAGCCAGCAACCTTCCATTGACAGCCATGTCATCAGATATAACAGTCAGGGAACAATCATCACGGTTCTCAGTCATGTGATCACTATGAAGCCACGGCGACCACATGACATTGTTTGCAAACAAAAGCAGCAGGCACCTGCCATCTAAATCAGGGTTGGGCTTATCCGGGCCCTCCAGCTGTGCTATAACTACAAATCCCAACATGCCTCTGTCTCTGGAAGCCATGCCTGCAACTGTCAGTCTTGCAATGGCTCATGGGACTTGTAGTTCCACAACAGCTGGAGCGCCGGAGTTGCCCACCCCTGGTCTAAACTGTCATTGTGCCTCTCACAGACCGAGGCGCTTTGACAAAAGCAGCAAGCAGACTCTGGCTACTAAAGTGAAAGTCATCAACAAAAAGCATGCGCATTAGTTATTTATAAAAAAAAAAACTCTTTTTAGAGTTTTTCTACTTTTTTTCACTTGGTGATCCTGCCAGTAACACACTTCCTGTCCTAGGGTGACAACACTTGACTCAATGCACTCTATCTATGGAGGAGTTGTCACCCTAAGAAGATAGTGTGTGTGTTAGGACTACAAAACCTACCCCCTCTTATCATTCCCATAACCTAACAGGGATAATTGCTTTAAGTACAAGTACGCAGGAAGTTACAAGGTTCCTTTCAGGATCACAAAATATCTTCTGTAAAGAAAAAAATTTACTTGAAAAAAAGAAAAATGCAGCATCCCCCCCTCCCCCGCCCCTTAATCCAGCCCCTGTCCCTGTATATTAGATAAGGAATACTCTTACTTCATCCACTCCTCCTTCAGACAAACCAGACACTGGTCCACCACATCCATAGACAGGTTCTCATTGCTCAGGGCAGCTTCAATCTTGTTCAGGATGGTCAGTCCACCTGCCAGGAGGAGAAATACAAATTTACATATTCTCTCAAAATCCTCAGGATACAAAACTAAAAACTTTATCAGAATATAAAAAGAAGAGCAACATTGCAGAACAATTGGGGGACGGGGGAAGGGTTAGGTGCTGCCCACTGTTACAAATCAAAATTGGATATTTGTACTCACTGTAAACTCTTGGAGACACAGGAGGTCTTCACCTTCGAGTTATTATGTCGCCTACAGGAGGCTTGGACACCAACAAACATAAAAATTGTAGGCCAGCGTGCCGGCCCAGGATAACCCCTCCTGCTACCAGCGTGCCGGCCCAGGATAACCCCCCCTGCTACCTAGCATGCCGGCCCAGGATAACCCCCCCTGCTACCTAGCATGCCGGCCCAGGATAACCCCCCCTGCTACCTAGCATGCCGGCCCAGGATAACCCCCCCTGCTACCTAGCATGCCGGCCCAGGATAACCCCCCCTGCTACCTAGCATGCCGGCCCAGGATAACCCCCCCTGCTACCTAGCATGCCGGCCCAGGATAACCCCCCCTGCTACCTAGCATGCCGGCCCAGGATAACCCCCCCTGCTACCTAGCATGCCGGCCCAGGATAACCCCCCCTGCTACCTAGCATGCCGGCCCAGGATAACCCCCCCTGCTACCTAGCATGCCGGCCCAGGATAACCCCCCCTGCTACCTAGCATGCCGGCCCAGGATAACCCCCCCTGCTACCTAGCATGCCGGCCCAGGATAACCCCCCCTGCTACCTAGCATGCCGGCCCAGGATAACCCCCCCTGCTACCTAGCATGCCGGCCCAGGATAACCCCCCCTGCTACCTAGCATGCCGGCCCAGGATAACCCCCCCTGCTACCTAGCATGCCGGCCCAGGATAACCCCCCCTGCTACCTAGCATGCCGGCCCAGGATAACCCCCCCTGCTACCTAGCATGCCGGCCCAGGATAACCCCCCCTGCTACCTAGCATGCCGGCCCAGGATAACCCCCCCTGCTACCTAGCATGCCGGCCCAGGATAACCCCCCCTGCTACCTAGCATGCCGGCCCAGGATAACCCCCCCTGCTACCTAGCATGCCGGCCCAGGATAACCCCCCCTGCTACCTAGCATGCCGGCCCAGGATAACCCCCCCTGCTACCTAGCATGCCGGCCCAGGATAACCCCCCCTGCTACCTAGCATGCCGGCCCAGGATAACCCCCCCTGCTACCTAGCATGCCGGCCCAGGATAACCCCCCCTGCTACCTAGCATGCCGGCCCAGGATAACCCCCCCTGCTACCTAGCATGCCGGCCCAGGATAACCCCCCCTGCTACCTAGCATGCCGGCCCAGGATAACCCCCCCTGCTACCTAGCATGCCGGCCCAGGATAACCCCCCCTGCTACCTAGCATGCCGGCCCAGGATAACCCCCCCTGCTACCTAGCATGCCGGCCCAGGATAACCCCCCCTGCTACCTAGCATGCCGGCCCAGGATAACCCCCCCTGCTACCTAGCATGCCGGCCCAGGATAACCCCCCCTGCTACCTAGCATGCCGGCCCAGGATAACCCCCCCTGCTACCTAGCATGCCGGCCCAGGATAACCCCCCCTGCTACCTAGCATGCCGGCCCAGGATAACCCCCCCTGCTACCTAGCATGCCGGCCCAGGATAACCCCCCCTGCTACCTAGCATGCCGGCCCAGGATAACCCCCCCTGCTACCTAGCATGCCGGCCCAGGATAACCCCCCCTGCTACCTAGCATGCCGGCCCAGGATAACCCCCCCTGCTACCTAGCATGCCGGCCCAGGATAACCCCCCCTGCTACCTAGCATGCCGGCCCAGGATAACCCCCCCTGCTACCTAGCATGCCGGCCCAGGATAACCCCCCCTGCTACCTAGCATGCCGGCCCAGGATAACCCCCCCTGCTACCTAGCATGCCGGCCCAGGATAACCCCCCCTGCTACCTAGCATGCCGGCCCAGGATAACCCCCCCTGCTACCTAGCATGCCGGCCCAGGATAACCCCCCCTGCTACCTAGCATGCCGGCCCAGGATAACCCCCCCTGCTACCTAGCATGCCGGCCCAGGATAACCCCCCCTGCTACCTAGCATGCCGGCCCAGGATAACCCCCCCTGCTACCTAGCATGCCGGCCCAGGATAACCCCCCCTGCTACCTAGCATGCCGGCCCAGGATAACCCCCCCTGCTACCTAGCATGCCGGCCCAGGATAACCCCCCCTGCTACCTAGCATGCCGGCCCAGGATAACCCCCCCTGCTACCTAGCATGCCGGCCCAGGATAACCCCCCCTGCTACCTAGCATGCCGGCCCAGGATAACCCCCCCTGCTACCTAGCATGCCGGCCCAGGATAACCCCCCCTGCTACCTAGCATGCCGGCCCAGGATAACCCCCCCTGCTACCTAGCATGCCGGCCCAGGATAACCCCCCCTGCTACCTAGCATGCCGGCCCAGGATAACCCCCCCTGCTACCTAGCATGCCGGCCCAGGATAACCCCCCCTGCTACCTAGCATGCCGGCCCAGGATAACCCCCCCTGCTACCTAGCATGCCGGCCCAGGATAACCCCCCCTGCTACCTAGCATGCCGGCCCAGGATAACCCCCCCTGCTACCTAGCATGCCGGCCCAGGATAACCCCCCCTGCTACCTAGCATGCCGGCCCAGGATAACCCCCCCTGCTACCTAGCATGCCGGCCCAGGATAACCCCCCCTGCTACCTAGCATGCCGGCCCAGGATAACCCCCCCTGCTACCTAGCATGCCGGCCCAGGATAACCCCCCCTGCTACCTAGCATGCCGGCCCAGGATAACCCCCCCTGCTACCTAGCATGCCGGCCCAGGATAACCCCCCCTGCTACCTAGCATGCCGGCCCAGGATAACCCCCCCTGCTACCTAGCATGCCGGCCCAGGATAACCCCTCCGGCTCCCAGCATGCCGGCCCAGGACAACCCCTCCTTCTAACTAGCATGCCATGGCCCAGGATAACTCCTCCGGCTCCCAGCATGCCGGCCCAGGATGACCCCTCCTGCTAACTAGCATGCCGGCCCAGGATAACCCCCCCCTGCTAACATGCCGGCCCAGGATAACCCCTCTTGCTCCCAGCATGCCGGCCCAGGATAACCCCTCCTGCTAACTAGCATGCCGGCCCAGGATAACCCCTCCTGTTACCTGCATGCCGGCCCAGGTTAACCCCTCCTGCTACCAGTGTGCCGGCCCAGGACAACCCCTTCTGCTACCAGTGTGCCGGCCCATAACCCCTATAATCCCTCCTGCTACCAGCATGCCCCGGTTTAAAGTGAAGTTTGGATACGGCTTGTCACGGCTCAGGATCTTGAAAGCCCTCTGCAGCGAACACGCCCGAGCCCATACTTAGTAGAGACCAGCTCAAGCAAATGGAGTAGAGAATCTTGAGGTAAACTGAAGAAAAAAGCTAGTATAAGGTTACCTCTTACATGCTCCTAGTGCACTAGCAAAAAACTGAGGCATGCATGGGAGAGGTTATCCAGGGGTGTCCCCCATTTTTCTGGTTTGCCAGTGCCCAATCCTCCTGCCAGTGGTAGTATAACCCGAAGGTTAAGACTTCCTGTGATACTCAATGGATTTTTTTTAGCCTATCTGGTATACATGGCAGCTTGCTCAAGGTTGGTTGATATAACAGTAATGTACACAGGGTTATAGTTTTCCAACCATGCATTCAGCGTGAACCTGGAGTTCAGCTCACGGAAGGGAAAGTGCGTTTTTTTCTTTTTCTCAGTTCTATTAATGATTATGACTTACAATTTACCCGGCTTGTGTACTTACACCGATCTGTTGCTACTGGGCTCCCACTGGCCACTACAAACTCATACTTGCTGAGAGGTTCATCATCGAACAGAACAGGGTAGAGATTGCTGCGAGGGGCGGTGCGGACGTCGATCATGACTGCAAATTCTGCCATCAGAAAGAAAACATGACAGGTTAGATGAGTTTGCCAAGTCTGGGTTGTCTGAGGATAGCTTTATGGTTCATAACTAAAGGGAAAACACAAAAGGAGGTCATGTACAGAGCAAGGGTATAGTGTTACCGTGGCCATAGCAGTGCTCTTATAACAAAACAGCTCATTTAAAAAGCACAGTTAAGGTCATGTGACCGGCTTCTCCTCCAATCACGGAGTTCTTAATTATGAGTTAAGCTTGATGTAACACAGACTCTCCACGTTGGCCTGCATATTATAAATGGGCCACAAAATGCAGTTCATGGTGTGGAGTGACCGATCATTGTATAGCAGTGAGGGCGCTTTTGAAGCGCATCAGGGGATTATAAATGAAAACTTGGCTGTTTCCTGGAGTTCAGCTGTAAACTACTTACCATTATATCAGCTTTCCCAGATTTGTTTGTTCCAGCCCCTGTTGGACGCCTAATGTTGAATCCGTCAGTCTCCCATATTATAAATACATGAGAGTCACTATGCCCACATCCTCGTAATTAGATATAACCCTATAACGTGTGTTGTTGTCTTACATAGGAGGTGGTATTGTAGGACAAACTTACCAGAGCATTGCACATGTGGGGGAATCTCAGCTTGTGGGCTCAATCCCAGAAAGTTACATCGATAGGCATCCTCATACTTCTGCCTATAAGGGATTATACGAACACAGCCCACAGGAAGCATAGCCTAAGCGAGACAAGAGAAAAGATTAGCTGCTCTGCAAAAACCTATAAACTGCCAGCTTCTGAAACTGTTATGTACCTTCAAATATACATTTTCATCCTCATATCGTACTCCCCGCTCCTTCAAACCACTCACCCCAGTTGAACACCTTTGCCTATTCACCCCAGTCGAACACCTTTGTCAATAAAATTCCTCCAGGAAAAGGGGATCTCTGCTGTATGTCCCTACTAGAATAACACTCTAGAAGAACTCCAAAAGCAAATCGACTCCAACCATCCCAGTCTATGGTACACTACAGCTTCCTGTTCTATCAAATTAATGGCAATAGGAGCCAGCTACAAACAAATGCTATGGTTGGTACATGGTCCCCCAAAGGATAGCTTAATCTGTACAAGGGGCCTCCCTGCACTGCTTTCAGTGATGCACTGACATGGGCACACTCCTACACATTTGGTGGTATTGCCTAAAAAAATCAATCAGATATTTCTGGGTCGCTGTCTACCGGCGTATACATAGAAGTTCTTGAGTAGAAGCATTTGGAAATATTCTTGGGATGCTTTACTGAACCCAAAACCTGTGGGATGCAGTAACACCCAAATTAAACTCTTAACTTTTTTTTTTTTACTGCGGCTAAGCAGACTTTGGCAAAGGCATGGAAGTCAGCTACTGTATGTGCCAACCATCACACAAGTCATGGTGCTTGGCGAATGAGAAACTATCAGCAATACTTCATGCACAAATTCTGGACACCCTGGTCACACACTACATGCCCTCCGACTTTGATAGGATGTTCACTGCTATCTAATCTAATAGAGCAACTCCTTCCCTACCCGTCCCAACCCCCCCCTTCCTCTCTCTATACTTTGCTGTTCTTTGTTCTGATATAACCAATTCTTTTTTATAGGTTGGTGTTTGACACCAAATATTAGTTTTCAAGCATTTTGTTGTTCAGCTGACTTTCTCTGTGGAATAAACTACACCAAATGTACCCTTTGTGCCTGCAATGTAACCGACTATTAACATTATTGGAATCATTTCTCTAATTGGTGATTCCGATTCAGTGTAGTGCTCAACCATACCTACTGAAACTAAAAGAACCATTGCAACAGAAAATCTTGCCGGACTCCACGTGATTCATGTGTACATCACAATGTTACTGTATCAGAACCGGATTCTATATAAATCAGTAATTATAATAATGTTCTACATCATCCTACACTCGGATGTCTGCAACAGAACAAATGACATACCTGGAGCACATCGAAGGCTGACTGGATGAGCTCTTGGTTCTGCCCTTTCCAAATGACCTGATTTCCCATCAGAACATGCCAGGCCAGCATACGGAAAGCAGACGGGCCGAGCACCTGAAGGAAAGCAACAATTAGAGATCAGCGCTATGAAAATACCTCTCTGCATAAACCTGCATCTGGGGCCCTCCTGGTCCAATACTCATTGAATGGCCAAATCTTTTATGAAGCTAAACTCTGAGGAAATAGCTAAAGTCACAGATAAAATATACAAGAGTTGTTTTAACTGCTAAAGCATTTGTATTTCTCCCAGTGCAGTCCTAAGCAAGGGCATCCTGAGGCTGGGTGTCACTCAGAGCGGAGACCGGGTGACACCCCGCGTGACGTAGCTGCTTGCGTGCGCGATTCGCGCATGTGCGGTCGTCTTGTTGACGCCTGCCGGCAGCCATCTTGGTGATGGACGCCGGCAGAGAGAGGAGGGGACGTTCACCCGGCGGGATGAGGTATGCCGCCGGGTCCCCTCCTCTCTCCTGACACCATTGGGCTCTCGGTCTGTGACCGAGTGCCCGACTTTTCATAAGGGGTGACACCAAAATGACTGTTAGTCATTTTGGTGTCACCAGTCCAATGGTGGCACCCCCTTGTGACATCACTGGTCCTAAGATTTATACAGCTCTGCCACACAGCACAGCCCTGTCTGGGAGAGAAGACCTTATTTTTTTCTCTGCTGTAGTTCAGTAACAGGTCTTGTCCCTCCCACAGTCAGTGACAGGATAGTGAAGGAGAAGCAGCACACTGATGAGCTCATCTCCCTGTCAGATCTGCTTTCTCCACCTTTCAGCTTGCTCCTTGTACTGTTTTTCCTTTTCCTATTCTAAGCTCTGCTGTATGGTGTCTGTAAGAGACAGATACCAAATTAAATTCGGGTACTTATACTGCTTACATTAAAAAAACAAAAAAAAACTAGGGATGCACAGATACCAGTTTTTCGGTATCAACAACGAGTACTGATATTTATATTTTGGCACTCGCCGATATTGAGTACGGATACTGGTACTTCCCCTAGCATGTAGCCGGCTTCCCGGGCTATCAAGAAGCCGGGCAGCAGGTAATGACATGCTTCCTGGCTTCTTGATTGCCCAGGAAGCTGGCTCCATACTGTTTGGCCGGCTCCATGCTGATTAGTTGGGAAGTCGGCTTCCCGGCCAATGAGCATCAAGCTGGCTGGCTAGCCCAAATGCTCGTTATCGGCACCAATACCAATACTAGTATTGGTGCATCCCCCCAAAAAACAGTCAATAATATATAAATGAATACTGAGCTGTGTCCTTATATATCTGCTTGAAGATCAGCCTTATCAATAATAGTGTTTTCTAGATCTTTGAAACAATCATGGAGCCTCCCCTTGCTGCAAATGGTAATGGTCACTGTTCATGAATGGCACCTGTCTCATGTGGCGGAGAGATCGGAACACCGCGGTCCTGTGAGTTGGGATGTTCCAGCTACAATCTGACAGCACAGAGGACTCCGTGGGGCACTTTGACAGTTCTCTCCCCTCCAAGATGTCAGGTATGGGACACGGCCTTCCCTCTTCATCCTCGTGGCTTTCCCAGGCTGCACACTCTTCCTCCAGGTCTGCAAGCAAAGGAGCAAGCTTAGAATGGAACTATGGGCAAAAATAAAAATGACACATATGTCGGAATCTGTCACTAGCAATAACACAGCAGCCTTTGTTGTTCTAATCCTCCTCTGTAACATAACTTTGTTTCCTCTTGATCTTGCCAGTAGATCAGTCATTTCTAGGCCTTAGGGGGAGGACTTTACAAAGAGCTGGAACCACCCGGCTTGACAAAAGTCAAATTCCAAAGTGGAAGATTGGTGGCTGAACAGTGACTGTAGCCCATCAGTCGCAGTCACAGTTTGGGTATTCTGACAGCTGTGGGTGTCCGTTTTCTGAAAACAATAGCCGGCAGGGAAGATTACTCCATCACGCTGTTTAGTGTAGGTGGGGGAATCGAGTGATGTCTCTCATTGAGCCCCGCTTAAAGATGAACTCCAGTAAAGGTAAAAAATTAACCCTTGCAGTGGGGCTACCCCGTACTGCAAGGGTTAACTACTCATTTTAGTCTAGGGGCTATAGTTACCTGATCTGTAGTCCCACTTGGCTAGTAGACCAGTCCCCTTGGCTCTTCTCCCCTGGGTTCCAGAGGTTTGAGGATCCATGACATCACATCTAATGACATAGAGACATTCCCCAGCTAAAGCGGAGGGGAAGAGAGGCGAGCGCTGACTGCCACAGGACCGAGGATCAGGTAAGTATATGTTCTTTATTATTACCCCTAGACCAAGATGAGCAGTTAACCCTTGCAGTGCGGGGGTAGCCCCACTGCAAGGGTTCATTTTTAGATTTCCTGGAGTTCTTCTTTAAGGTGTATGGCCAGCTTAAATCATGTGATACATTTACAATCCCTGCACCAGTCCAATGGTAAAATTTATACGTAGCAAATGTGATTTTTCCAAAACCAAAGAGCAAGAATAGCAAGGAAACTTTTCACATAACACTTGCATGATCTGGCATCGCTGGTGGTGCACATTACTGGGAGGGGAGGGGGAATGGGTGTTGGTGGGGCACTGCTGCACTGGCTCCAGTCCGTCATCCAGCCAAGCTCACTGACTTCACTGGTTGCCAGGAGCTGCGCAACCAGCGACATCCGTGAGCTGGGTGGGATGCCGAACAGAGCGTCAAAAGTTGATAAGAGCTCTTGGCAACTTGGAATACTCTGGCCGGACAGGGGGCAGCAGGCCCCACTTGACCCAATGAGGTCAATGCTGCCTGAGGGAAATTATAGGGACGGCCCCGGATACTAGAGATAAAAAAAACACACTACATGAACAGGAAGGTTGACACTTACCGGCCTGCTTCTCCATCTGCACCAGAGTATCCTCTGTCGGGGCCCCTTCAAGAAGCTTTTCAGTAAGGCGACACCCACAAGCCTTTAACAACCTGCAGAAGACAAATGAAAGCTTAGAACAGCTATACACTTTGAAATACAGTGCAAGAAATCCTGACACTAATGCTATATACTATACATGATAAGAACAAAGAACTAGTATTCAAAGGGAACTGTAGATTAAAATGTAGCTAAAGCCAAAACTTGAATAGACTGGTGCCTCCTGGCAGGTTTCTATTGACATGTGTGACTCCCACCCCATTAGCTTAGTTAGTTTTGGATACAGTCTAGAAGGGTAAAAACCTCTGTTGGATTTATATTGCTGTGTCCTCATCAGGGAGATTTCCCCTGACTTCCTCACCCAGATATGTAACAGGAAGGGAGTGTAAATCTCCCTAATGTGAGGCTAACTCCAACCATAGACAGTTGTCACCAAAGACTGAGTCCAACTGGCAATTGGAATTGGAGAACTATGGCCGCCCTTTGCATGGTTTCTGACCCTTCCCCACTCTATCCAAAGCAAAAGGTTTGGGTGAAAATTCTACATTATAAGAGAAGTATGGGGTAACCTTTTTTGGCCATAGTTCTCGTCAGGGTCACAGGAGGACATATACTAATGTCCTCCAGTGACCCAAAACTCTAAAAAGTATATAGTGGGCTGTTTCCCGCTATATGCTGATAGCACAGAACCGCGCCGCAGCGGGGACAGATCCCGACAATACTGTCGAGATCTACCCCGCTGGCTGATTGACAGCTGGCTCTGCCTCTTTAAAGGTAGAGCCAGCAGTGCCCGTCCCCTCCCCCGAACGGAGAGGGGCGGGGGGGATCTCTGCGGGGAGCAGTGACTGACAGTCACCGCTATCTGCAGGGAGAGGATCGGGAAGCCAGCGATCGGCGGTATGTGTTTGCTGATTTCCCAATCAGCAGAGCGGACCTGTGACTGCTTCAGTGTCACAGGTTTGCTTGAATTACGGGGATGAGCGCTTTTCACTTTCCCCATAATTCTCCTTTAAGCAGATTTTGCTTTTTAACCATTTTGCAGACCAGATACAAACTTTACAGCGGCTTATGTGACACAGAAGCATGATTGTCAAATCTGCCCACCCCAATTTTGTCTGCAGGGGGTTTGATGAATATCGCACCGAGATTCAGAAACCAATCAACCAACCTACCATGCAAAAGAAGTGTGCAGACAGGCCCACAGGTTGTCATCATTGGTGAGCGAAGTCAGGGAGCGGGCTGCATTTCCATTCCTCTGGTGCATGTATGGCGTGAAGGCCGTGTTAATTCTTAAAGGGCGCTGTGGGCATCCGTACTGCTCCGAATCAAATACCTGCAGAAAGTGTGGGCAAAGGATTGACATTTAAAGAAAAACTGTACATAGCAATCAAACACGGTGTGACTAACTGCTCACGTGGAGAAAACAGAAGCAGACCGCCACGATTCCTAATGCTAAACTTCAGGCAGCTATATATATATATAAAAATTAAATATCAGATAGTCACCTGCACGCCATACAGCATGTAGACCTTCATGGAAGTTTAGTGCTTGAAGTGACAACACGGATGGTGGCTTGTGAAATTCAGTTAGTAATAGAAGTCACCAGCACTCGATAATATGGTCAAGAAGTAGAAACACTTTTATTGAAATGTCACAAGTGTCACGGAGCCAACGTTTCGGGGCTACGCAGGGTCCCTTCTTCAGGGTGACATAGTGATGCCCTGAAGAAGCGACCATACGTGGCCCTGAAACGTTGGCTCCATGACACTTGTGACATTTCAACAAAAGTGCTTATAATTCTTGCAGATAAAAAAAAAGACACAAATTTAGGCAGCTCTGTATTCAATCATTAAATGTATTTGTTTAAATGCAAGCAGTTCAGTTACCTGAATTTGACCTGGTGTCAGTCTCTCGCAGTCCCCGTAGAGCAGCGCAAGGAGCCAATCAGTTCATTACAAGGAACATGCTGCTAGAATGAGAGAGCAGAGTGGCAGGGAAATGAGCCCACCAGTCTGCTGCTTCTCATTTCACTGACCACTCACAGATTCGGGGAAGGACAAGGCCTGTAAGTGTTACAGGAGTGCTACAGCAGAGCCAAATCCGGTCTCCTGTCCTGCTAGGCAGGACTGTGCAGGGTGGCATACCTGTGTAAATTCAGGACTGGATAGACATACAGCAAATACAAATCCTTTGGGAGGTAAAAGAGCTCCCATATACGTATTTCACCTCTGTATTCATCTGCTTGCCTAGAGTCCAGCTTGGACTCACCTTCAATGCCTTCCCCTGTAGTTCGTCTATCACCCCTCTGATCTTAGCCAGCAGGAAGGGCCAGGAGTTGATTAGGTAGATTCTGTCCATCATGATGACGATGATGCTGTACCAGCGCTGGAAGCCTCGTGCCAAACTGTCCTTTATAAAGAAGGTGTGGCTGAAAACGAAGCCATGCTGCTCGTCCCCAAAGAAAATGGGACCCTCGCGGCCGGGGCAGACCTGGACAATGCAGAGGACACAGCTATGATATACAACACAGTTAAGCAATCACATACAGGTTGGGTGTGGATTGTGTAACCTAGGAGCATTTCTTTGCAAACTGTGGATATTTTGCATGACAGTATGCGATCTCTAATCAGGTTATTACCTCACAACTCAGGCTGCGTACACAGGCTTGCCGTACGATGCTGAACAGCTGCGGGTGATTTGGGTGCTGGTGGCTGACATACTTTATGGATGTCTCCTTGTCATGGCTAATGTAACCGGGATGTGTGGCAGCCAAAGACCGGCAACCCTGAAAACAGAAACAGAGGGAAGACCGTATTGACCTGACATTTGTATTTTCAGACTGTACATAGCATTGAGATATTATCGCAGTGTCATTTTTAAACATTTTTACATTCTTGCTCTTTATTACTTTTGTTATTGTATTAAAGCTGAACGCAGGCGACAAACATGTCATTTAAAATGTTCCTCAATAGCCACCCTTCTTCTCCCCTTGTCCAGTCACAGAATGCTTTATATTGTGTGAATAGAATACAAGACATTTTATCAATGGGTGAAGGTGGGGGAAGGCTGAGAGCAAACCACAGCTATCCCAAGGAACGTGCTAATGGGAAGAGGGAGCAGAGAGACGGAGATGAGCTCATCAGTCTGCTGCTTCTCCTTTCACTGTCCAGTCACAGGCTGGGGGAGGGACAAGAACGGTAAACGAGGCCTTCCACTTACACCAGATGCAGTGCGTTCCGGCCTGATTCTGACCAGAACGCACTGCCTCGCATTGCGGCCGGGGTCGCGGGGGGGTGGCCGCACGGGATCGCAAGGCACATTATGCCTGTGGTTCGGTCCAATAGAAATAGTGCTTGCAGCCTCCTCCTGCCCCACCAAAAAGTGAGTCGGCCGCAATGCAGTGCGTTCTGGCCAGAATCAGGCCGGAAAGCACTGCATCTGGTGTAAACGGGCCCTTACTGAACTGCAGCAGAGAAAAATCAGGGCACCACCTCTGCCGGACAGGGCTGTGCTGTGTGGCAGAGCTGTATAAATGTTAGTACTGCATGAGGAGAACATTGAACTGGATAAGCAGAGACACAAACTCTTTGGCATGGAAAACAACTCTCATATGTATTTATTTGTGTATTAGCTGTTTCCCCAGGTGTAAGCAGAGAGCCACAGACCCAGAACAAGTATAAGGACCAGAGCTTTAGACTTCACCTGCTGTGCGCTGGTTCTGCATCATCCAAAGTACTAAAGCCAGACACAGCCAGGTAACTAGTACTTTCAGCGTTTGCAGCCCCTGTACTTCTCTTAGGAAATGCTTACTTGAAGTACTGCCCATAGTAAAGGAACGCATTTCCTTGTTACTCACTTCGCACATGTCAGATTTCCTAAGCCTCGGGCTGTTGGATCCTGCACTTGCTCCATCCGCAGGACTGTGCGATCGGATCCTGCTGCTCATCTGGATCCCCCCTTCTTCGTCCTCCACCTGCTCCCCCAGACCCAAGCTGTCCCCACAGCCGGCTCCCTGGGGGACAGGAGAGTGCAGGGCTTCTGTACAGAAAAGAGTGCGTGGTCCATGGAGCTCACAGAAGTGGCACAGCGCTACGATGGCGTTCATTTTTACAGCCGAGGATCCACCAAGCTACAAAGACTCTGCCAGCTTCACAGACTTTAAAAGATCTAGAGGGGGGATTCACAGAATGAAGTCAGCAGACAAATAAAAAACTAGAACAGTACAATACGTTTTTTATGTTTTTTAATTAATGTGACACTAAACTCAGGAGTTAAATCTTAATACATTCAGGTTCCTTAACTATTAACAAAAATGTATCTTATTTGTGTATCACTCGGCTGTAGATCCTCCAATCATCTCTGAATTGGAGCTGTCACTGTCCTTCCTTCTGGAGGGTGGCTACTTTTGTTCCCCATGGTCCCTGTGTGTGTTGTAAAGTAGTCACCGCTCCAAGCTCACTCCTGTGATTGACTACAATCTCCATACAAACTAGTAAACTAAACATGAGATTGTAGTCCAGCCCGGGAGTGAGCTTGGAGTGGTGACTACTTTACAACACACACAGGGACCATGGGGAACAAAAGTAGCCCCCCTCCAGAAGGAAGGACAGTGCCAGTACCAATTCAGAGATGATTTGAGGTTCTACAAGACATTTTTGTTTCTGCGCTGTCAGTGCTGAAGATAGTTCCCACACCTAGGTGCCCTGCAGGACATGACTTCTCGGGTTAAACTGTGCTGTCAGTGCCGAGGGTCACCCCCATACTCAAGTGCCTGCAAGACAAGACTTCTGGGTTTCGCCGCTGCCAGTGCTGGGGATCAGGTGCCATGCAAGAGAAGTCTTTTGGACTAAACCGTGCGGTCAGTGGACAGGACCACACCCACACTCAGGTGCCCTGCAGAACAGGACTTCTGGGGTTCAGCTCCGTCAGTGCTGAGAATTACACCTATACCCAGGGGCCTTGCAGGAGAAGACTTCTGGGTTCCAGTGCTGAGGATTGCACCCACAATGCAATGCAGGTGTACCTTTGAATAGGTTGGTAAGTCCTTGCATTGCACTGCCGGATGTAGTTAAGGTTATCATAGTGCAGGGCACCCAAGTCAGGGGTCTCACTGCAGCAACCTTTCAATCATATAATATAGATGGGCCCAGCAATCCTTCACAGTTTACCATTACAGGGAAAAAAAAGAGACACACGAGGGCTGCTACTCTATAGAAGAGAAAAGCTGCACCTGTAAAACTATAAACAGAGCGATGTAGATATCATAGAGCCAAAAAAAAAATACATAGAGCCATCTTCCTTTTCTGGTTACACATCTCGCTGACCCATAACAAGCATGTAGTCAGGAGGCTTGACTGGCATTGTTGCTCCAGGTCAGGGACTTCAAGTACTGAAACCAGAGGATCAGCACGACAGCCAGACACCTAACATTTCCAGAAGGCGGTCAGCACTGGCAGCCCCCATATTTTATTCTTAGTGCAAGTACCCTTTGTATAGAATGAAATATTTTATAGACCTGTCAGAGTGACACATCTGGCAGCTATGAACAACAGAAGTTCTCGTCTGGGATTTGTAGTTCACCACAGACAGGCCAACACTAAACTGCTGCTAAGTGCCCCCTTCACACCAGTACCCGCAACAGCCCCCCCATTATTCCCCCAGCCCCTCACTAAGTCCCCCTTTATCCCCAGCTCTCCCAACAGCCCCCCATTATTACCCCAGGCCCTCACGTATCCCCCCCCCTTATCCCCAGCTCTCAGCACACAGCCCCGCATTATTCCCCCAATGCCTCACTAAGCCCCCCTTATCCCCAGCTCTCAGCACACAGCCCCGCATTATTCCCCCAATGCCTCACTAAGCCCCCCTTATCCCCAGCTCTCAGCACACAGCCCCGCATTATTCCCCCAATGCCTCACTAAGCCCCCCTTATCCCCAGCTCTCAGCACACAGCCCCGCATTATTCCCCCAATGCCTCACTAAGCCCCCCTTATCCCCAGCTCTCAGCACACAGCCCCGCATTATTCCCCCAATGCCTCACTAAGCCCCCCTTATCCCCAGCTCTCAACACACAGACACCCACCTGTCATGTCGCCATGTTTACATCACATGACAGTCCCCGACTTCCTGCTGGCTGGGCGATCACATAGATCCTGTAAAGCGGGAGGGGGGGCAGCTCTCACAAAAACCGTGATATACGTTAAATATCTACAATTTAATAATATCTTCAGTCTTATGAGAGTAAAACAATAAGCGACTCATGTTTTCAGAGAGAAAACTGACGAGGGGGATAACATAAGCGTTCCGTAGCTCCCCCCATCAGTCTGGATAGAATGGTTTGATCCCCATCTTGGGTTTCTGCACGGGACGAGTCAGCTGATTGAGCGTATGATCTCAACAACCCCCCCCCCCCCACAC
>NW_017308358.1:26550-29087 GCF_000935625.1 Nanorana parkeri | reverse complement strand
AGGTGTTTAATGTGTCGCCGTCCTGGCACTTGAGTGACTCACTATCGTGGACTGTACCATTAACATTCTGGGGAGACAAATTTAAGAAAATATGTAACAAATAGATTGGATCTGCGTTAAAAAAAAAATATGGCGTTTGCCATATATTACTCCAAACTCGGTGAGCACCGGAAGCTGTTTAGGGTTTAGTGTGGAGGAAACTTTCATGAAGTTTATTTAATGCTGAAGTCTGATCTGCTTATATTTTGACTTCCCTGGTTCCTCCCCTCCCCCTTCTTCATCAAAATACTAATGACATTAAAAAAGAAAAAAATGTATTTTCATTACATACTTTATTTTAGACTCAGTGACGTCATCACTGGATCTCTGTACTTCTCTATGCCATCATGCCTCCCAACTTTGGAATTTGTGAAAGAGGGACGTTTTGGGACGGAGAGGAAATGCGGCTTGGCAAAAATAAGTATGCCTACTTAGTGCTGATTATTGAGTGTGGCTTAAAGGAACATGCTAAAGTAGCTCTAGTATACTCTGTACATGGGCCACACTCTGTGTGCCCACAAAATACCCCTTAAAGGGCAAGTAGGTGAAGTAGCAACAAGTCCCAAGTCAAAAGCCAAGTAGGTATAAGTCACACTTGCAGCTGGAACTAGGCCTTTGACATCACCCTCTCTCTGCAGGTTGTCTTTAGGGCATGTGGTGAACACAGAAACTACACCAGGTATGAGCACCAAAGGGGGTATAGCTCAGTGGTAGAGCATTCGACTGCAGATCGAGAGGTCCCTGGTTCAAATCCGGGTGCCCCCTCATGTGGTTTTATTCCTGGGCCATGATTGCTGTGAATCAGAGAACCGAAATGGAGGAATATATTGGGGGCGGAGACTAAGCTGCTGCAAAACACATAGGAAAAAAAATGCTAAGGAGATATAGATATATATATTTTGGCAGCCCAAACACAACCTCCGGCCGCAATGCCCTCGACAGTACTGTGTGTTGTTTTGCTGCATGCACTCCTTTTTTTTTTTTAGTCCACACACGCACGCACGCAACGCTATGGTGTCAATGGGCCTTTAGCCTCCTTGCACACCTAGACGTTCCAGGAATGCGCCTCGTTTCCACATTTTGTTGGGGGGGGCCCCCCGGGGGGGGGGGGGGGATTGAGGGGGCGTGGCTGCTGTGCCATTGATTTTAATGCACCACCACTCCCCCTCCCACAACTGAATGCAGGGAGTCGGCCAGCTTGCGTTCCAGTGGCCAAACCAAACGCACTGGAACGTGGAGTTTGTGGTGTGAACCGGCCGTCACACCAGACACATAGTGCGTACCGGCCAGAACGCATTGCATTGCAGCCGGCTCACTATGTTGTGGTGCAGGAGGGGGTGTGGCGGTCCATTGAAGTGAATGGCTCTGTAGCCATGCCCTTCGGCCACAATGTGATTGGCTGCACGGTAACGCAAGTCACATTATGCAAGTCACATTATGCCTGCAGTCCGGTGCGAACAAAATAGTGCTTGCAGCATTTTGTCCGGGACAGACCGCAGATCTTGATGTGTTTTACGTTCCCATGCGGCCGATCGCATTGTGGCCAGAGGGTGTGGCTACGGTGACATGCAAGGCACATCAATGCTTGCGGTCGGGTCCGGACAAAATGCTGCAAGCACTATTTTGTTCGGAACGGACTGCAGGCATAATGTGCCTTGTGTTCCAGTGCAGCCAATCGTATTGCGGCCGGAGGGCATGGCTACGGTGCCATTCACTTCAATGGACCGCCACGTCCCCTCCTGCCCCACAGCATAGCGAGCCGGCCGCAATGCGCTGCAGTGCGTTCTGGCCAGAATTGTGCCGCAACGCACTGTGCCTGGTGTGGACGAGGCCTTAGGTCTACTATCAACTGCAGGCTGCTACAATGTTTCAGACACGTTGCAGGGTTGCTGTTAGGGACCATTCACACTACATGTTGCGGTAAGACATGGCAGCACATTAATTGCATTGGTGTGATATGGCGATTCCTAATGGTACACCCGTGCACCTCACAGACAGGTGTGCGTAGAGGCAGCACACAGACCAGGGGTGGGGAACCTCTGCCTCTCCAGTTGGGGTGAAACTACAAATCCCAAGAGTCTCACAGCCACAACTCCCGGAGACAAATGCATCATGGGATTTGTAGTTTCATTTTATAGTAAATACGGCTCTGCTCAGTGCTGCAGATTACAGAGTGGTTCTTCCGGCGCAAGGTTGCACGGTCACTATGACAGCCGATCTCTGTGCTCCCTTTCGGAGGGAAGTCCGAGTGTCCTGGTACAGAACTGGGCCCGCTGCCACAGGGACAGTAGAGCTTCACAGAATTCCCCCTCTCTCCGAGGAGTCCAACAGGAGACAGCTGCCAGGCGATGTGAAGAAAGGAGACGCTCCTACCCGAGGTGGGTGTCCTCCTCTCACTTCCAGGGACACTGCTGAACCTGTAAATATAAAATTCCTGGTACCTTAGGTTGACACACATGCAGAAGCCATCGAGTGAATGTGGCTGGGGAAGCATACAT
>NW_017308358.1:23145-26459 GCF_000935625.1 Nanorana parkeri | reverse complement strand
GGGAAGGTGGGTTTGTAGGCCATGTGTAGGCACAGTGGCAGTGTCTAATCCAAACTTGGGAAGAAGTGAAGGTTGTGGTTACAGGTTGTGTCAGCAATTAAGGACTCGGTCACACAAGAAAAGGCCGACGTGTACAGCTGCGTGCGCGGCTGTATAGGGCTGCTCCCAGGAAAGATAGGTGCTGCGTGTGATTAGTATGCACCCCCTGTCTTATCGGAGTACGCAGCCGTACGCCCCTTGCTGTCAGCGTATCAGGACGCTCACCCGCACGGACAAGCAGGGCGGGTGAGTGTACTCTGACAGGATGGGTCCTGTCGGCATCCCGGGTCACCCACACGAGCCTGCACTTGAGGTGAGCGTAGGGGGGTGTATGGCCGCGTACTCCCATAGAGAAGGACCGGGGCTGCATACCAAATTTACACGTAGCACCTGTCCTTCCGGGGAGCTGCCCGATACGGCTGTGCACGCAGCTGTACGCGCCGGCCTCTTCTAGTGCGAATGAGGGCTAAGACTTCAGCCCTGGCACAAGATTGATTAAAACACAGTAACGTCCATACTAGCTTTACTCAACCAGGGCTCCACAATATCCTGAAGTACCTCCAGAGATGGAGCAGTGGTGAATGTTTCCTACCTGATGGTGCATGCGTGGTTCTGCTCCCAACACCACTCACCAGGATGCATTGCACTGCTCACCCGTGTAACATCACGTGACATCTGATCACATCTGCCACTGACCCCGGCGGCAAGTAGGCACCGCTGCCACTGACCACCAATGTAAAATAAACCGTGTCTCTGATTTACAATGTAAGTGGGCACTATTATACAGACCACCAATGTTTAGGAGCTGTTCTCCATAGACGTCCAGTGTAAAGTGTCATGGTCTAAGGGACAACCATTGAAAAGGGGCACTTCATTGACCACTAATGTAAGTAGACATTTTCCCCAGTGACCACCAAATAAATGATCAGCTTCGGGTGTCAAATATACCAGGTATGACATTTCTTATTCCTTTATAGATCTTTGCCACCCTTGTGAACGAAGCCTTAGTTTTAAGAGGTCAGCATTTTGGATATTTGCCGTTCGCTTGTTTCAGGTCAGGGACTCGCAAAGTAGTATAACAAGGTATAAGAATGTAGTAACACTTTCCATGAGGAATGTTCACAATGGCAGTTCCCTCATGTACTCCGACAGCCCCCCTTTAATAGTACCGCACAGATGAATTCCTTCAGATAGAAATGACGGTCTTTCCAGAGACAAATTCACAACAGACTTTATTTGTATAGGTTTGTATTCCGTCCCTCAGATTATAACTGGTAACGTATACAGGACAGAGAGAGACGTCATAAATATTGGTTTTCCAGGTTTATTTAAATGTCCGGGCAAAAATGGAGCTTCTCCCAATTGCTTTTGCGAAGACGTGTTTTAGGCTGAATTGAGAACGTTTTGCATTGTTGACGATCCACATTCTGGAGTTTGGGAGGTGCAGGAAATTCTCCCCTTCAAGAGTAACTGGATGGCTTGCTTCCTGAGTCGTCATCTTGTGAGCCCATACTCTGCAACACAGAACAGACCACTTCATATACACGCACTACCTAAACTCATTGCAGGCAACACAGAAAGCTGGAGTCACAGAACTCTTTTCCTCTAATCCTCCAGGACAGTTCACACAAGCTCACCCACTTAGAGGATGAAAAGGGGAAAAAAAAAAAAAGAACAAATGCTCGTGTAAAATCCGCAGCACAGGCCCCCCTCCCTCCTTGCACAGCATATCCCTTACTTCGAGTGTCCAAGTTACTGTCTGGGCAGCTTCACCACCCCTCCCCTCTTTATATAGCCTTTTATGATGTAGCTGCTGGGGAAGGAGCAAAAGGGGAATACTATAGAATGGGGGAGGGAGGGGCAACCTTGGCCCTTGACATTCCAGCTGTTGTAGAACTACAAGCTTCATGGGGCATTGCACGAATGACAATCACAGGGATGACAGGATTTGTAGTTTCACCACAGCTGGAGTGCCGAGGAGGCCTGTCTTCACTCGAGTAACAGCTGTCACTCGCTCACTTCTCAATCTCCCTGCAGAAAGTGGTGACTGCGAGTCACCGCTCTCCGCAGGGATCCCCCCCGATCCTCCAGCACTGACTGGAGGAACGGACGGGGGAGTGCACAGCTCGCTCTGCCTCTAGGTAGGCTGAGCCAGCTGTCACTCACGCATCTGGGTAGATCGACAGCATTGTCGGGATCCGTCCCGGCTGCGGTGGTCTCAGTATACCACGAGCTGTAGCCTGCCATACTGAGCTTGGGGTCATGGGAGGACGCTAGTATATGTCCTCCAGTGACCCCTTAAGAGAACTATGGGGAAAAACACTTACCCCCATAGTTTTCTTTTAAGCATGCCATGATGTGCACATATGCTGTGCGTACTTACACATTATGGCAAAAGCACCGATGGGCCCAAGTACTATACTATATATGTGGATATAGAAAAACACTTTAGGTGGACATTAAAACACACACAAACTCTTACCTTTTGAACAAACTGTGGGTTCACGGTGATCTCCTGATCCATTGCTTTTAACCGGTCATCAAGGTCTATACATCGGAGCATCTAGGTGGGAGAAGGAAAACAAAGACATTCTTAGCGCTTTCACTGTACTATATAGTGTACGACTGACATGGTGTCATCATTGTAACATGTCACTAGTACTGTAACCACGGGTGGAGATGAGCACATTGGTTTCAAAGTTCTGTAGATCAGGCACAGCAGGTACTTTGCAAGCCGCAAGTGATTTACAAAGCTACATCTCTAGCAGTTTGCGCAAATTAACTTGAACCTCAACCAAACAAGTGGACAGAGTGCTGAAATGTATAGATGTGACCTGCTAAAGGGATTTAAAGTTCTGTTCAATTATTCTCAAGACCCCTACGCCTCCATCCACAGCACGGGGACACCGCTATTCAGCACTCTAGCCTATGAGCAGACAGCTTGCACAGCTATGTTCACACCATTTCCGGACCAGATCTGGGACAAATCTGCAAATGCAGTGCAGTGGATTTTTGCCGTGCTTTTTTTAAAACTTAAAATGGGCTTTCAGGTGCAGTGCAGTCTGTTTATGATGCGTTTCCATGTGTTGCAGACCAGAGAAAAGGAGAACAGCAGTATTTTGTTTTGTGTCTGGACCAAAAACAGATTTAGCTGGTGTGAACAGAGCCTTGAAATATCAAAAGGGATACATTGGGATGCTTTTTTGGTCCAGGAACAAACTGCTCCGGTCCAGACATGGTGTGAACAAGCCCATAAAGGTGTTAATCATTACACT
>NW_017308358.1:12118-23119 GCF_000935625.1 Nanorana parkeri | reverse complement strand
TGACAGCATTTCTCTTTCCAAACAGCAGTATCTGAATCACATTACATTGGAATCCCTGTCCAATGACACACTGTTTTACTGGTTAATAGTGCTGACCTGCTCCCCCTCAGTCTAATTTCTGCTGTGCAGGGGATTGTCACAAGAAGATCATTCCAAACAGGGGCACTAGTTATATTTTTAAGAAACCAATGCAGGAAATTGATAAACTGGAGCAGGCAAAATCTGGAGCATTAGCTTATGGCAACCAATCAGCTTTTGTTTTATTTTCAAAGCTTAACCAAGCAAACTAAAAGAGATAAGTTGATTGGTTGCCACGGGCAACTGTTTAAAAATGTAAGCAGCATTTTTTAAAGAACTATGGGGTTAGGGCTTTTCCCCATGGTTCTCCTAAGGGTAACGGGAGGACACAAACTTAGCGTCCTCCCGTCACCCTAAGCTCAATATACCGCGAGCTACAGCTCACGGTATACTGAGACCGACGCAGCTGAAACGGATGCGGACAATTATGTCTGGATCCGCCCAGCTGCGTGAGTGACAGCTGGTTCTGCCTATCTAGAGACAGCTGTAGACCGCCCCCTCCCCCGTACATTCTGCCAGTCAGCGCTGGAGGATCGGAGCGGGGGAGGGGTGAATCCAGTCCCTCCCCTCTGCCGTGACAGGATCGAGAGGTGAGCGAACGCCAGTATGTGTTCGTTCACTTCTCGATCTACTGAGCCGACCTGTGACCGTCATTGTCACAGGTCGGCTAGAACTATGAGGCGAGTGAAAATCATGACCTTTTTCAGGCCTAAAATGTGGAATATAACATGGGTGCAAAAATGGAAAAAAGGGCCTCAGTCATGAAGGGGTTAAGTTATGCAACGTAAATAGGAACAAACATAGGTGTTATCCCAATTTCGCTGCAAAAGTGAAGAAGTTATAAGTCAGAGTTAAAGGTCCGAAGTGAAACCACCCACAAAAACGATGTTTTCACACATACATCCCCATTTGATGAACTAAACGGTGCTGAGTATTATCTAAGGCCCGGTTTCCAACTGGGCGTTTTTCCGCGCGTTCGTACTCGCGGAAAAACGCTCAAAACATGGAAATGCCATTATTTTCAATGTGCATGGTTCCCATTTGGGCGTTTTTCCGCGTGTACGAACGTGCGGGAAACAGCCCTACGCCCAAAGAAGTACATGTACTTCTTTGGGGCGTTTCCATTGGGATACAGCCAAGTAGCCCTCGGAAACGCGTGTTTGTCACGCGGTTTTTTTACAGCGAATCGCGGTAAAAACGCGCGATGCGAAACGCGACAAACGTGCATATTCAATACGCCTAGGTGTGAACCCAGCCCGAAGGAGGTCTTAGATTTGTTTGTGGCTTACTTATAGTCCATCTGCAACTCCCCTATGCAGAGAATGACACAGCCTCGGAGATTTCACTGCAGAATGAATAGCATAGATACCCTAATACAGGAATAAAACTTTGTTGGGGGGCTAAGAAAAATTTAATCTGCTGCGGTAATATTGGCAGACCGCATCAAACATCCATCTTTATTTTTTTGTCCATAGTTCCCTCTTACCTCCTGATCGATATTATGAAGCATAGCTGGATTGTTGTATTTTTCTGGATTATCATGAAAGCACACCATTCCATCCCTCTGATTAATACTTGCAAAGATTTCTCCATCTTCTATCTGAAACAGAGAGACACTTTTTATGAAGAATCATTACTTTAAAATAACACTAAACTAAAAAGAAGTTAATACTTACCTGTGTCTTCCCGGTGCGCTTCCGTCCAAAAATGTGAAAATTCTTGGGCGGATGCAAAGCATCTTGGGGCAATCGCATGCGCAGTTCACATTTTCGGCCGGGAGACGAGGAGAGACACACGATAAGTCTATGGACTCGTGCACCCACATGCAGACACTGTGGGACAGGAAGTGCCAGCAAGGACAGAGTAATCAGCGCTGGATCGGAGACCCGCCGCAGCGCTGGAGGGACAGATGAAAAGGATAGGAAAGAAGATTGGATTAAGAAATATAATTGAAGGTAAGTGCTTTAATATTGGGGGGAGGGAAAAAATGTTTTTAACTTTAATGTCGCTAAGTTTACAGCTGATCAAACTAGAATAATCACCAATAAGCATAATTATGGATACACTGTCATTAGGCACTAGGAGGCCGCCACCAGAAGAGGCCTAAATATCCACCTTGTAGAAGTTGGAAATTGGAAATTAACAGAAGGCAAGGCAATTACAAATCTGGGAAGATGGAGCCCACCACAGATTTAAGAGAGTGCATCGAGCCACCGAGAAATGGAACGAGAAGCAGGGTCAACCTTTGTGGGGACCATCCAAAAGGAGTCAAGTCTTTCTGAAGGAAGAAGTGTTACTCGCAGATCGATGAACCACATTCAACAATGGAGGGGAAGTCTCCATCTGATGAATTTAAGTTGGACAAAAGGATGAATGATGATTTTGAACTGGACAGAAAACATTTCCTGGTTGAGGTGGTGGGCAGAAAATCAGATCAGAAACTCCTTTCTTTCAATAGGTAACCACCACCTCCTCCTCGTGTAAGATCAAAAATGATTAAGGGTTAGTTCACACCAGAAACTGCATCACAACTGCGTGCGTCTGCGCAGTTGCATTGCGATCCGTTTTTCCCCCTGTATGATGCCACAATCAATTCTTTTTTTTTTGTATGCAGTCTGTAGCGTTTTAGTGCGTTTGCACTGCGTTTTGATGAGTTTAGTGCAGTTAGATGCAGGTAAAATAGGACAAGCAGTACTTTTTCTCACTCCAGTTGAACGGACTGCAATGGTGTGAATTAGGCACAAGAAAGCCCATAGGAAAGCATTGGGATGCATTTTAACTGCAGCAGTTGAAATAAACGGACTGCATCTCAACTGCATATGGTGTGAACTGGCCCTTACAGGATACCAAACAGATCAGACAGATGCCTTGCAGAGGTGAAAGCTACAAGAAATAGCATCTTATTACAGGCAGGAGTGAAGGGGAATATCTCTAATGGGTTCAAAGGGTGTTTTAAGAGCTGAGAGAACCAATACAGATCCCCGGTGTCACAGGTTAGGAACAGTGGGAGTCACCCTGAACAAAAGTCCTAATCTGCGAATCTGAAACAGGATAGCCAGAGCAGAGCCCTAACCCTTGATAGTGCTGAGGGACAACGTTGGTCCAAGCCCAGCTATAGAGTGAGTATTCGTCCCATGGAGAATTTCCCGGGATACAAACTGATAGACTTTGTGAGAAGTAGACTTCCTAGGTTTTAGCATTGTATGAAAACTTGATTTAGAGATGCCACTGTCTCACCCGGGCCAACCAGAGTAATGAGGATAAACTAAACCTCTTTTCAGTGAAGCAGACAATATGGGAGTTTTGGGGAAGGAAAGGCATAGATCAGGAGATTCTGATCTGACAACTCCCAGAACATACACAGGCTTCTGCTAGAGAATTCCTGTTGCTGGAGACAAACCTGTTCAGTTTTATTTTTTTAACCTGGATGTCCCACCTCTGACAATACAAGTCCCAGAATAACACCGGGTGTAGGGATCATTCCCCTGGGTGCAGACACTGCCAGCGGAGAAAGCCTGTGAACAAAACTGGAACATGAAGTTCTGCCCAGATCAGGTTCCGCTCTACTTCTCTAGCTGCAGCAAGACTTCTGGATCCTCCCTGATGGACAATGCCCTGGCATACATAAACTAACTCGAACTGGATCATACGACCCTCCAGCAGTATTGTCCTGCACTGCAGGGCTAGCCACATTGCCTGAAGTTCCAGAATGTTGTTCCGGAGATGGGATCCCTGCCAACATTCAAGTACTCTGCACTGGCAGGAAACCCAGGACTCGTCCCAAGCCCTACAGGCTGGCTTTCATCTTGAAGAAATTCCAAAACATGGGAAAGAAGGACTTAGGACCCCAGAGCTGGATTACTGGGCCACCAGGCCAGATGAATCAGACTGTCCAAGGACTGGACTGACTTGTCCCATGACAACAGAATGTTGCCTTGTAGGGGGTCTAGAGTAAAACTGGGCAAATGGGACACTAGCAAAAAACCAAGGCATGCTGATGGGCTGGCCTATAGTTTGCCAGTGTTCAATACAGGATAGCCCGAAGGTAAAGACTTCCTGTGTTCTTCAATGGATGAGGGAGAATGGATGAAATTCAATTAACAAATACCCAATTAAAAGCAACCCCGCCCCCCTTCTTTTGAGCACTGCATGAAGTGACCAGATCAGGGTTCCCAGGTTTAATGGAAACCAAACCACACATTTGAACTATAAATTAAATCACGCACGACACTTAAAAACCCCAAAGAGTCCATATCTTACCATATACAGAACATATTTTTCGGCCTCCTGAGCACCAGTTAACTGAACTCGACTAGCCATGTCTTGTAGGGAGAGGGTAAGAAACGTCTGTAGGAGAGCAAAACAAGGAGACAGATAAGACTGCAGCCGATTCAATACTTTTAAAAACACAATTTTACTCAAACTATCCTTCACTCCCACAGGCTTCCCTCTTTCCATGTGACCAGTACCTTCTAAGTTGCTTGTCTATGATGCTCCATCAGTCGCAGTTAGATTAGCATTAAACCCTTGCAGTGCATGAATCCACACTGCAAGGGCAGTTAATTTTCCCTGGAGTTCAGGTTTAATGGTCCACAAACTAGACTTAGTGGTCAACCAAACTTTTTTTTTGCCACAGTTCTCTTTAGGGTCACAGGAGGACATGTATAAATGTCCTCCTGTGACCCAAAACTCAGCATATGGAGGGCTATTGCCCACTATATGCTGACACAGCAGAGCTATGTTGCAGTTAGGAAGAATCCAGACAGTCTGGATCCACCCTGCTTCCTGAGTGGCAGCTGGCTCTGCCTCTCTAGAGCCAACGCCAGCTGTGCCCGCCCACCTTCACCTGTCCATCACTCCAGTCAGTGCTAGAAAAAGAAAGGGGAAGGGGGCAGCACCAGCTGTGTCTGCCCTGTCCATCACTCCAGTCAGTGCTAGAGAAAGAGGGAAAGGGGCAGCGCCAGCTGTGCCCACCCCCTCCCCTGTCCATCACTCCAGTCAGTGCTAGAAAAAGAGGGAAAGGGGGCAGCGCCAGCTGTGCCCACCCCCTCCCCTGTCCATCACTCCAGTCAGTGCTAGAAAAAGAGGGAAAGGGGGCAGCGCCAGCTGTGCCCACCCCCTGTCCATCACTCCAGTCAGTGCTAGAAAAAGAGGGAAAGGGGGCAGCGCCAGCTGTGCCCACCCCCTCCCCATCACTCCAGTCAGTGCTAGAAAAAGAGGGAAAGGGGGCAGCGCCAGCTGTGCCCACCCCCTCCCCATCACTCCAGTCAGTGCTAGAAAAAGAGGGAAAGGGGGCAGCGCCAGCTGTGCCCACCCCCTCCCCTGTCCATCACTCCAGTCAGTGCTAGAAAAAGAGAGGGGAAGGGGGGATCTCTGCGAGGAGTAGTGACTGACAGGGACCGTTCTCTGCAGGGAGACGATCAGGAACCGAGTGCTCAGAGGTATGCGATCGATCAGTTCCCGATCAATAGAGCTGGTGTCACAGCTTGTGTCACATGTCAGCTCCAATTATGGGAGAGAATATTAATATAGAGAAATTGATCAAACCCATATCGAAAATTTCATGTGTCATTCCCAAACAAACAGACTCATCATTAAAACTAGTGCAGAGGAAGATGGGAATACTTGAACAGCAAACAAGATATGAAAATAAAGGCAAACACATTTCCTCCTAGGGAAACAGTGGCCTCATGGTCTAGGTTGGAAAGGCTACAGACTGCAAAGTTTGTGATCTCTTACTTTGGTAAGTCTCTGAATATTTTTTTTGTACAGGGAGGACAGACACTGTTTCACCAGCCCCATGTTATTGTCTCTGGTAAATGCCTCGCCGTGTTTGTTCACCAGGTTCCGCAGCTCTGCCGGGTTGTTGGATGAATAGACCTGTGCTAGTTCATGGTAGGCATTGCTAAGAGGCTGCAGGAAAAAAATAAAATAAATAAATATCAGTGAAAATATCCATCATCTGTGAACAGCACTTAAAAAGCTCCCAAACCAGCATTTCTGGGGTGCATGTTAACATTCACAGCCAAAAATAAAATGCCACATGCAAGACCTCACCTTAATAAATCTACCGACGATCTGCGAGGTATATTTAGGCAGCGGCTGAACTTTCCCTAGAAGTATCAAAGAAACTAGGATATACTTTTTATAAGATTCCAACATGATGTGACTGACTGCCATGGCCGGCGTTGTGATTGCCTAGAGAGGAGAACAGACAAATCAAGCAAGTTAGAAAATTTGTGTTTTATGAACATGTGCTAAAAAGAGAAACTGTTCAGATTAACAGCAATAAAATGCACAAAAACGCTGTAGAAGTGAATATTGTCTAAATGTTTGTATTCCTCCTTGAATCTTGGGTGTCCTTCGAGCACTTCTTACAGATCAGTGCAGTAATCCCGTGTAAAGCTTTGAATCACTTTAAAGTGCTCATTCAGATGGATGTGCACGCACATAAAATGACCCGATTCAGGAAGGGACAGGGTGCAATTACATGCAGCACCCCGTTCTTCCCTACGGAAGGATGCATGCCTTGCTGGAGAAGAAGCTGTACCCAAGGACCTGCAGTGACAGGATCTCCCTTCTGCTTCATTTCACACCTGCTGGTTCTACTGCGCCCCACCAGTCTTTAGTGGGCAGCTCTGACACAAGGAAGCAAAATCCGACCACTACCAAGACAGCTGTCTCCACACAGAACAAGGCAAAGCAAGTCAATAATGGGGAGGAGAGGAAATCGGCTGACGGGAGCCTACAATACTACTGGTGACAAGTTATTTGGGGTAAAAGGGACACTACGCTCAGGAGTTAAATCTAAAAATACATTCAAGTACCTTATTAACAAAAATGTATCTTCTTTGTGTATCACTCAGCTGTAGATCCTCCAATCCTCTCTGACTTGGTGCCGACACTGTCCTTCCTTCTGGACGGGGGCTTCTTTTGTTCCCCATGGTTCCTGTGTGTGTTGTAAAGTAGTCACCGCTCCAAGCTAGCGCCTGGGATGGACTACAATCTCATGTTTAGTTTACTGATTTGTATTGAGATTGTAGTCCATCCCGGGAGTGAGCTTGGAGCGGTGACTACTTTACAACACACACAGGAACCATGGGGAACAAAAGAAGCCCCCGTCCAGAAGGAAGGACAGTGTCGGCACCAAGTCAGAGAGGATTGGAGGATCTACAGCCGAGTGATACACAAATAAGATACATTTTAGTTAAAGCTTACCTTACCTATTAACTCCCGGTGTCACTTTAGGTAAGGGGGGGTTCACTATGAAAATACATTTTTGTCAGAGCATTGATACTTTTTAATTCGTATTATATAATAAAAAGATTTCTCCTACCTGTTCGTAAAAATAAAGCGCCCTCTCAAAGTTCTTTAGCCCCGTGTAGATCATGCCCCCATAGTAGTAGTAACACAGGAAGGGCCTGGCATCGTAAGCACCGTTTTCTTTACAGATGTCCATCATATCTACGTCTAAATAAGCAAGAGCCGGCTTAAAGCATTTTGCTAACAAACAAAGCTGTAAGGATGAGAAGGAAAAACAGCATTAGATTCTAGCAACACATACACATTGCTCAGTTTATTTCACACCAAATTGAACTACAAATTGTGTTTTCAGTAGCATTGGTTAGGGTCCCTTTTTGCTTATTTACACAGTTGTCCCCATATAAAATCAAGTGTTTTAACCCTTTGCTGCCAAAGCCGTTTTTGAACACATAATGCACATTTTCTGCCTGAAAATGTTTGCACATATTATAATACACATTTTAGACCCCTAATGTCACCTATGCAGCTGATTGAAGTTGACCAAGTACAGATTATGCTTGATCAGCTTCTCCCCAGGCTTCTCTGCAAGGGGGGGATAGCACATGTGTACGGGCCACTGGAAACAATCATGCGGCGTTACAGGCACCAGTGTAAATCAGAGTCGGCTTTACACAGGTAAACAGACTCCCAGTGGCTGTGTACAGGGGTTCACTGCCAACATATGACATACATCCGTGGCAGTGAAAGGGTTAAAAGCAGCCACACCAACTCAGTGACAAGGTTATTCAAGGTGCTCCCCAAGCCTTAAAAGGAGAACTATGAGGTGAGTGCTTTTCACTCACCTCATAGTTCTAGCCGACCTGTGACAATGAGACTGTCACAGGTCGGCTCAGTAGGTGGAGAAGTGAGTGAACACATACCGGCGTTCGCTCACCTCTTGATCCTGTCACGCCTCTCTGCCGTGACAGGGGAGGGGCTGGATTCCCCCCTCCCCGCCAGCGCTGACTGGCGGAACGGACGGGGCGGGTACAGCTGGCTCTGCCTTTAGATAGGCAGAGACAGCTGTCGGTCACGCAGCTGGGCGTATCCCGGCATAATTGTCGGCATCCGCGTCTCAGTATACCGCGAGCAGCAGCTCGCGGTATACTGCGGCGTCTCAGTATACCGCGAGCTACGGCTCGCGATATACTGAACCTAGAGTGACATGAGGACGCTAGTTTGTGTCCTCCCGTTACCCTAAGGAGAACTATGGGAAAAATCCTTAACCCCATAGTTCTCCTTTAAAACACTGGGCAAAAGTTAAAGATCTGTACCGGAGTCTGACTACATGTCCAGCTCTCAGAATAATCTATAGAAAATAAATTTACGTAATCTAGACATTGGACAGTGACAAGGCCAATATTATCACGTGCTAGTAAAGGGGTCCTGATTTTTCTGTTTTGCAGTTCAGTAACACTTACAGGACTTGTCCCTCCCCTAGTTTGTGACTGGACAGAGAAAGAAGCAGCAGACTGATTATCTCATCTGTCACTTTGCTTTCTCCTATCAGCAGGTTTCTGCAGCACAACTGACTGGCTCCTTGGTTCTGCTTCATGCCCTCCTAGTTTACGCTCAGCTCTACATGGACCACAATAAGCTGATAAATCAAAATCTGTTTTATGTCTGCCTGGGGTTCAGCATTACAAAAAAGGATATTAAAGCCATGCGGTGACTCTGCATCCTTACCTGGCAAAGATCTGCATGAATTGAGGTCAGTTGATTCGTATTCATTTGCATCTTGTCTATGGCTTGTCTGAGAACACAGATTCCTCTCAGGGGCTGTCACGGATTGAAGCAATAAAAAAAATAAAAGTTAAATACTTTTGTAACAAAACATCACATTCCGTCCTCTTCCCAACATCTAAGGTCCCACTTACACTAGCCCGTAGACTAAAACTGAACATTTTAAAAAGCAGGCTAGTGTGTTGACTGCTTGGGCAGAGTGAGTTGTATATTACACGCGGCTAAATCTGTCAAGGTTTACAGCCAGAACACAGATGGGGTAAAAGCCTTAAAAACAGTGCGCTGCAGAAATATGCAGTATGTTCACATTTTAGCACAGCCTACCGCCCATTGCAACAATTTCTATGCCCTAGCGCTAATCTCTGCAGAAAATTGCAGATCACTGATATAGTGTGAACGGGTCTTACAAACAGGCTTGGCATCAATAAAATGGATGATACTGGGAATATACTAGTACGGTTTTATTTATCCAACTCAGTTATAGTTACACACACATATTCAGTTACAATTTCAGATCATGCCCTATGCAGGCCGAGAGAAAAAAAAAGACAGCAGCAAATCACCTCACCTGTTTTCGCTCCACAAGTGCATTTGTTAACTGATGGCATAGACCAGCAACTGTGTGAGAAAAAGACAAGAAAAGGAATAAAAAACATTTAACGTCAAACATGTGTTAAAGTGATACTAAATTTAGGAGTTAAAACTAAAAAATGTATTGAAGTACTTCAACTATTAAAAAAGTATCTTATTTGTGTATCACTCGGCTGTAGATCCTCAAGTCTCTGAATTGGTGCTGACACTGTCCTTCCTTCTGTAGGGTGGCTACTTTTGTTCCCCATTGTCCCTGTGTGTGTTGTAAAGTAGCAACCGCTCCAAGCTCACTCCCGGGATGGACTACAATCTCAATACAAATCAGTAAACTAAACATGAGATTGTAGTTCATCCCAGGAGCTAGCTTGGAGCGGTGACTACTTTACAACACACACAGGGAGCATGGAGAACACAAGTAGCCCCCCTCTAGAAGGAAGGACGGTGTCAGCACCAATTCAGAGACTTGAGGATCTACAGCCGAGTGATACACAAATAAGATGCATTGTTAATAGATGGGGTACTTAAATGCATGATTAAGATTTAAATCCTGAGTTTAGAGTCATTGTAAAATACAACTTCACAGAGCAATACGTACAGGTGTCTGTAGCGTATCTAATGTGTTCTCCGTTGCAAGTGCTGATAAAGAGCTGGACTTGAGAAAACAAGGTCTCAAAATCAGGAATACTGGGCATGGAAAACTTCACAAATCTGAAAAAGATAAAAAGGGGCAAAAGATCAGGACAAAAATTCATCACGTGACAGTTTTATCGCTTTTAGTAAAAGAGTAGGGAATTTTTGCTTGCTTTTACCTCATTCACCAAGCGAAAATTCCAAATGACATCCAAGTCACAATGTCCCCATGGAACTTAATGAAACGTCATTTGTGACATTTCAATAAAGTTCTAACAAAAACAAAAGTAAACAGTACAAAGCACCACGATGGTCACAAGCACTGTGTGGGGCAACGCACACCAGTAGCTGTGCGGTTGGTGTAAATGGGCTGTTAGGGTAGTCTGCAGGGATGATTTTTAAGCCATGGTGCCCACAATGCAGCCCGGCACGTCCGGGGGGGTTCTTACTGTAATGACAGAGCAATGCTAGGTGCCAACTGAGACAAATGCTGGGGGGTAACTACAGTGACCGACAATGAATGGAGCTATTGAGGCGACTTCTTACACCAATTATTGCGGCGACAGAAGCCAATGCTGGGGGTTATATTAGAGGAAGTTCACGCCAACAACTATTCTTACAGTGAGTGGGACCAATTCTGGAGATTATTGTTGAGGC
>NW_017308358.1:10094-12097 GCF_000935625.1 Nanorana parkeri | reverse complement strand
ACTGCAGTTACCAATACCAATGCTGGGAGTTAGAATTGAGGTGACTCACAATTGTTGCAGTGAGTGAGACCAATGCCGAGGGTTACTATTGTGGCAACTGACATCAAAGCTGGAGGTTGTAATTGAGGATACACACCAGTAGCTATTATTGTGGTGCCTGAGACCAATGCTGGGACTTACCATTATGGCAAATGACACCAAAGCTGGGAGATATTACAGAGTTAACTAAAAAGGAATTACGAAAAGGCGACTGACATCCATAGTTGGAGCTATTGAGGGAAAGTTATACCAATTCTTGCAGCGACAGACCAATGCTGGAAGTTACTGTTGCAAATGTCACCGGCTATTATTGGGGTGAAAAAGAAATGCTGGTGGGGGGTTATGGAGGCAACTCACGCCAATGCTGGGGGTTATGACTGCGGCGACGGACACCAATGCTGGGGGTTATGACTGCGGTGACTCTCACCAATGCTGGCGGTTATTACTGCGGTGACGGACACCAATGTCGGCGGTTATTACTGCGGTGACGGACACCAATGCTGGCGGTTATTACTGCGGCGACGGACACCAATGCTGGCGGTTATTACTGCGGCGACTCACACCAATGCTGGCGGTTATTACTGCGGTGACTCACACCAATGCTAGGAAGCTGGTATTGGAGGTGACCGACAAATGCTGGAGGTTATTGCGGTGACTGATACCAATGCTAGAACGTTAGTACTGGAGGTGAATGACACCAATGCTGGGGGGCTATTACTGCGGCGACTCACACAAATGCTGGGGGGCTATTACTGCGGCGACTCACACCAATGCTGGGGACTATTATTGCAGCGACTCACACCAATGCTGGGGGTTATTACTGCGGCGGATGACACCAATGCTAGGAAGTTCGTACTGGTGGTGACTGACACCAATGCTGGGGGCTATTACTGCGGCAAATCACACTAATGCTGGAGGTTATAGGGCAGCATTGTGTGGGTTTCCTCTGGGTACTCCGGTTTCCTCTCACACTCCAAAGACATGCTGGTGGGTTAATTGGCTCCTGTCTAAATTGCCCCTGTATGTGAGATGGGGACTTTAGATTGTAAGCTCCTTGAGGGCAGGGACTGATGTGAATGTGCAACTATGTAAAGTGATGCGTAAAAATTGTCTGCGCTATATAAAATACCTGTAATAAATAAATTACTGCGGCAAATCACTCCAATGCTGAGGGTTATTGCGGTGAATGACACCAATACTAGAAAGTTGGTATTGGAGACGACTGACCCCAATGCTGGGGGCTATCACTGCGGCGACTGACCCCAATGCTGGGGGCTATCACTGCGGCGACTGACCCCAATGCTGGGGGCTATCACTGCGGCGACTGACCCCAATGCTGGGGGCTATCACTGCGGCGACTGACCCCAATGCTGGGGGCTATCACTGCGGCGACTGACCCCAATGTAATGACACCCAAATTGTGGAGGCTATCTCTGCGGCGACTGACCCCAATGCTGGGGGCTATCACTGCGGCGACTGACCCCAATGCTGGGGGCTATCACTGCGGCGACTGACCCCAATGCTGGGGGCTATTACTGCGACAGATGACACCAATGCTGAGGGTTATGACTGCAGCGACTGACACCAATGCTGAGGGTTATGACTGCAGCGACTGACACCAATGCCGAGGGTTATGACTGCAGCGACTGACACCAATGCCGAGGGTTATGACTGCAGCGACTGACACCAATGCCGAGGGTTATGACTGCAGCGACTGACACCAATGCCGAGGGTTATGACTGCAGCGACTGACACCAAAAGTTGGTAGTGAAGGCGACTGACACCAATGCTGCAATGCTGGAGGTGTCTAACCTTGCTGGTTAGAGGGGGGCAGGCTTGAAGACCTTGCCCGTTTGGCAGGGTGGATATGTTTGACACCCTTGCTTGTTGGGGTTTGGTTGCTTGGAAAACTTACCCATTAGGGAGGGGAGGTGGTCTTGACAACCTTGTCTGTCAGGGGGTCT
>NW_017308358.1:9558-9942 GCF_000935625.1 Nanorana parkeri | reverse complement strand
TGCCTGCAAGGCAGCCTATCAGCCATTTTACCTCTGAGGAACCCCTAAAATTATTTTTACATCCAACAAAGGCTAAAAACATCTCTGTACTACCCTCCAGTATATGGTGGCACTATAAAAATACAGGAAGTAAATAACACACGCCTGTGCGGCGACTGTAAAATAAAGACACATTTTTCACAGTCCTGTAAAATGTATACTTACAAAACGGCGAGGACCCCCAGAGAATGTTCCTGCACATCCAGGGCCCCCAGCACCGTGTCCAGGTGGGAGAGGTTCTTTGCCAGCAACTCTCCGCTTTTGTTGATGAGCTCACACAGCTGAGTCATTTGCCCTGAAATAAAACACCGAGAGCGCTTCAGCCAGGTATTTATAGATCAAATC
>NW_017308358.1:4940-9494 GCF_000935625.1 Nanorana parkeri | reverse complement strand
TATTAATAGACCCCACCAATGCTGGGGGCTATTACTGCGACAGAGCAACATTAAAATGTTTTTCAAAGATCTGCTAACCCCCGGGGTAGGCATCCTCGGCACTCCAGCTGTGGGGGAACTACAAGTCCCATGAGGCATTACAAGACAAGACTCTAGCAGCCACAGGCATGACTCAGATGCATCAGGGGATTTGTAGTGTCCCCACAACTGGAGGGCCACAGTTTGCCCACCCCTGCTTGGGGGGTTGTGGTGGCCGGCTTTGGTCTTCTGTCAGACAGTACGAGATACTTCTGATTATTCAAAATTCATTGACAGGTATACATGACCTGCAGGTGATCCCCCCCCCCCCTTACCCTCTGCTGCCAGGCCCAGCTGTGAGGTATGAGGCATGGGTGTGCAGGACAGGTGACCCCCTTCCCCTCTACTCCTGTCCTGCACACACACAGGTAAGGGGGTGCGGTATGAGGCACGGTAGGCACGCATAGGTAAGGGGGTGAGGAAAGAGGCACGCATAGGTAAGGGGGTGAGGAAAGAGGCACAGAGTATACACATAGGTAGGGGGCGAGTTATGAGGCACAGAGTATACACATAGGTAGGGGGCGAGTTATGAGGCACAGAGTATACACATAGGTAGGGGGAGAGTTATGAGGCACAGAGTATACACATAGGTAGGGGGCGAGTTATGTTATACACGTGGGTTGGGGGCGAGTTACGAGGCACAGCGTATACACATAGGTAGGGGGAGAGTAATGAGGCACAGAGTATACACATAGGTAGGGGGTGAGGTATGAGGCACAGAGTATACACAGGCGTGAAATGAGGCACGGCATACACTCCGGCAGGGACCGCGGCCCAGTCCGCCCCTTTCTCCATCTCTCACCTTGGGAGGACAGCTGGCGGACGCTGGTGACGAACTGCTCCAGAGCGGAGGCCATGCCGGTTGTGTCCGCCCCCCTCCGCGGTGGGGCCGGTGCCGGGGAGAGAGAGAAGCGCGGGCCGAACTCAAGCTTCACTCAGCGAGCTCAAATCTCGCGAGACATCCCCGGCCGGGCACGAGATGACATTCCGCCTCTTCTCGCGAGATCCGGTGCGCTTCTTCCTCTTCCTCGCTGGAGACGTCAGTGGGCGGGGCGCGAGCTGACACCTCGTTGAATCTCTGCAGTGGGCGGGACCGACAGAAGGCGCCCACAGCGACCAATCAGGTTGCACCGGAAGCATCGACTGCTGCAATAATTTAAAGGAACATGCGCTGTGACAACAAAGTAATAAAATGATCTAGGATGACAGTAAGCCAGCACGTTCTTTATCTCAGGTGCCCCACTCAAGCGGCGGCCATATTGAGTGGGGCACCGGAGATAAAGAACGTGCTGGCTTACTGTCATCCTAGATCATTTTATTACTTTATTGCTGTGGTCTATGTGTATAGGGCAATGCCGTGGATGGCGCTCGTGCACAACATGTTTTGTGTGCAAACATCGTAGTTCTGAGGAAACCGGAAGTAATGCGGTCCCACAACTCGATAAGTTCGCACTTTCGATACATCACCGGTGGCGGAAATGCCATTTGACTTCCTGAGTTCTAATCTCGAAATCCGGTGTTTTTCCCGGTCAGTGATTTAGGAATGAAGCCCGAGTCAGCCAGGCAAATAGCATTTTTAGTAGGAGGCCGGTGATGGCAGCAGCTGTATATCCAAGTTGTGGTTCATAATTCCTTATGCACATAAATCTTTATTTAAATGTTGCATTTACAGTAACAAAAAATATCTAGTTCAGTTATAAAATTGACACCCCTCAGCCAAAACTTACTCATTTTAGATGGAGTGGGGGAGGTTTAGATCCTCGTGTTCCTAGCAGCTGTCTGTGTCCCCGCTAGGAAAATGTCCTCTTACTTCCTGTCCTACGGTCACCAAGGCAGAAAGTGAGGCAAATGTTAACTTTGCCAAAGGTGACAACAGATATATTTCCTCTGTTCTCACTTCCTGTTGTGTCTCTGGAAGGGGAAATTACCCTCCCCCACTCCATTGGAGATGCCTGCATCCTAGCAATGAAAGACTCGAGGCAAAAGGAGTTACCTGGCATGCTTTGTTGCTAGGATGCAGGCAGCTCTGCCACCAAGCATCCTCCGTTGCTATGATACAATTGGCTCTAGTTGCCATGGGTCCTTTGTTGCTAGGATGCAGTCAGCTCCTGAAGCCTAGTGCCATTCATTGCTAGGATGCAGTCGACTGCAGCAGCCTAGCATCCTCCGTTGTTAGGACACAGGTGGCTTGGGCTGCCTAGGGTCCTCAGTTGCTAGGATGCAGTCCACTCCTGTGGCCTAGTGTCCTTCATTGCTAGGGCACAAGCGGCTCCTTGCTGCCCAGCAAGTAGCTCTATTCACCTAGGGTCCTTCATGGCTGAGATGCTGTCAGCTCCTGTGGACCACAGTCCTTCGTTGCTAGGATACAGTCGGCTCCTGTGGGCCACAGTTCTTCGTTGCTAGGTACAGTGTCCTTTGTTACTGGCATATAGTCCGCTCCTGCAGCCTAGTGTCATTTGTTGCTAGGATACAGTGGGTTCCTGCGGCCTAGTGTTTTTTGTTGACAGGATGCAGTCAGCTCCTGCAACCTAGTGTCCTTTGTTGCTAAGATATAGTCGGCTCCTGTGGTATAGTGTCCTTCATTGCTGGGATACAGTTGGCTCCTGAGGCCTAGTGCCCGTTGTTGCTAGGATACAATTGGCTCCTGCGGTATAGTGTCCTTTGTTGCTAGGATACAGTTGGCTCCTGAGGCCTAGTGCCCGTTGTTGCTAGGGTACAGTTGGCTCATACGGTATACTGTCCTTTATTTCTAGGATGTAGTCAGCTCCTGCGGCCTAGTTTCCTTTGTTGCTAGGATACAGTCAGTTTGTGCAGCCTAGTTTCCTTTGTTGCTAGGATACAGTTGGCTTGTGCGGCCTAGTATCTTTTGTTGCTAGGATATAGTCGGCCTAGTGTCCTGGTAGAGGAGAAAAGTTCAAAACCGTATTATTGTACTGACGGAGTAGTTGAAGCTCGGAGCAGACTTCTAGCGGAGGTAGCGAGTAAGTGAATTTGAACATTCTCGGGGATAAACATAAATCTGTACTCAGACAAAAGGTTAAACAAAAAGATGAAAAACAGCAACAAAATTAAAAAAACGACATGCTCGAAGGACCACATGGGCTTTTTCTGATATCACATATCTATGTTTCTTTGCGGATAGCAGGAGAGAGCAGAGCGACAAGCTCATCAGTCTTCTGCTTCTTCTGCTTCTCCTCTCACTGTCCAGTCACAGGGTGGGGGAGTGACCAGACTTGCAAGTGTTACTTAACTGCAGCAGAAAGAAATCAGGTCTCCTGCCCTGCCAGACAGGGCTGTGCTGTGACCGCAGACCCCCCACAACCACCAGGCCAGGGTTATGGGGAACAGAAATTCGAATTCGGACGCCTTGGTATCCGGAAATTCGGATGTTTTGTACCGCGCGCCCCCCTGAAATAGTCCAAGCGTGATAATCCGGCGGATTCCGCATGTTCGCGGCTATTTATTAGCCACAAACGCGTGGCATCCCTGCGTATTTAAAAATATTAGAGTTTTCGTCTCGTACGGTCTTCCACGCGCAAAAACCGTGCGCGAACCGCAGAAGCTATGTTTGAATGCAGCCGCATGGATCCGCCGACATGAACGATCCCATACATTACTATGGGGACCGTCCATGCGACCGCGGATCTGATCCGCCTCCCTCACCGCATTACGCCCTGACCCTTTTTTTTGCCGCGCTGATCAGCGTGGTTTCCATACAGCTGTCATTGGACCCGCGCTGTTCAGCGTGGTTTTGGCCGTCTTTAATAGCATTTCAGCTCTGAAACGCAATTATAAACACTCGCAGCCGCCCTTTTAAAATCAGTGCGGAAACCGCGCTGATCCGCAACCGCCCTGGTGTGAATGGGGCCTGATACCAAGTGGTAATATAGCTGCCCGGAGTTCCGGGGAATATTTGTTACATTGTATACAATCATCGCCCCCATAAAGTAGAAACACGACTTTTTGGTTTCAACGGCTTCTCTCTCCCCAAGCTCCTCCCCCTTCATGTTTTTATCTGTAGCATTGCTGCCGTCGTGTCATGCAAAGGCATTGTCCAAGGCATGTTCTAACCTATTCCAAATCCCCCCCGCGCCCCACCCCTTGTGTCAGCTGACCCTGTGCCAGAGCGTTGAAGGAGTTAATCTTTTACCATCCCACCTCCAGGGCGAGTTGCTACGCAGCCCAGCGACACAAGTGGAAGGGGCATGTCCCTTTAAGAAGAGGAGGCCACTTGTCCTTACAAGGTAACGGGGGCAGCAGTACAGTCTGCCGCAACGACAGGGCACGCTGCTGCAGCATCTTCTAGAGCTGCACAGCTCCCTGGAACTGACAGCTGTGCTCAGCCTGTGACAGTCCAGGACCATCTGGAACATGCAGCCCGCAGTCAGCAAGGATGACTGATTTGTGCTTCTTTTTTAGGCACTTTTGCACGGAACGCATCGCTGCAAGCAAGAGGATGAATGGTGGCCTTGCATG
>NW_017308358.1:2078-4198 GCF_000935625.1 Nanorana parkeri | reverse complement strand
TTTCTAACATCGATTCCCTCTTGACGACCTGATCCGGAGATCTATGAAAGCAGAGGTCCGTCCGTCCGACGCTGCCGAGGAATGCACGCCTAGTCCAGCCGCCACAATGTCCCTGCCCAGGCTGCTCCGCGGGGGAGGAGGGGCCCTGGTCGCCGGCCTGCGAGGTTGCGGGACGCGGTCCGCGGACACTCCGCGCTCCGGACGCCTACGCGTGCTGGTCGACATGGACGGCGTGCTGGCCGACTTTGAAGGTGGCTTCTTGAAAAAGTACAGGACGCGATACCCCCAGGAGCCGTCCATCGAGCTGGAGGAGCGCCGAGGATTCTGGGTGTCTGAGCAGTACGAAAGGTTGAAGCTGGGACTCGGCGTAAGTAATCGGGTTCTCCTATCGATACTATAAACAGATCTGATTTACCGCTGCACCCCGGGCACAAAAAATTAATTGACATATATCCCTCTATAGCCACAAAGGGTAGAAATCCACTGTGTGTGCACCAAATGCCTCTGCAAACCCAGATATTACCTTTTAAAAGTAGCAGTGACATCATCACTGTGCTGTACATACCCTGTGCAGAGAGCAAATCCGTTGGAGGGGCCCAGCAGGCTCCATCAACTACTAAACTACAGGAGGGGGCGGAGACAAGACCAGGCACCCTGCACAAGGAGAGAGAGCAGCAGTGAGCGGTCTTATTACAGTAGGGGGCGGAGACCAGACCAGTCACCCTGCACAAGGCGAGAGAGCAGCAGTGAGCGGTCTTATTACAGTAGGGGGCGGAGACCAGACCAGTCACCCTGCACAAGGCGAGAGAGCAGCAGTGAGCGGTCTTATTACAGTAGGGGGCGGAGACCAGACCAGTCACCCTGCACAAGGCGAGAGAGCAGCAGTGAGCGGTCTTATTACAGTAGGGGGCGGAGACCAGACCAGTCACCCTGCACAAGGCGAGAGAGCAGCAGTGAGCGGTCTTATTACAGTAGGGGGCGGAGACCAGACCAGTCACCCTGCACAAGGCGAGAGAGCAGCAGTGAGCGGTCTTATTACAGTAGGGGGCGGAGACCAGACCAGTCACCCTGCACAAGGCGAGAGAGCAGCAGTGAGCGGTCTTATTACAGTAGGGGGCGGAGACCAGACCAGTCACCCTGCACAAGGCGAGAGAGCAGCAGTGAGCGGTCTTATTACAGTAGGGGGCGGAGACCAGACCAGTCACCCTGCACAAGGCGAGAGAGCAGCAGTGAGCGGTCTTATTACAGTAGGGGGCGGAGACCAGACCAGTCACCCTGCACAAGGCGAGAGAGCAGCAGTGAGCGGTCTTATTACAGTAGGGGGCGGAGACCAGACCAGTCACCCTGCACAAGGCGAGAGAGCAGCAGTGAGCGGTCTTATTACAGTAGGGGGCGGAGACCAGACCAGTCACCCTGCACAAGGCGAGAGAGCAGCAGTGAGCGGTCTTATTACAGTAGGGGGCGGAGACCAGACCAGTCACCCTGCACAAGGCGAGAGAGCAGCAGTGCACGGTCTTTATTACAGCAGGAGGCAGAGACAAGACCAGTCACCTTGCACAAGGAGAGAGAGCTGCAGGCTGTATTTGCCTGCTCAGTGGATCAGTGGGTACAGCAATGAGGGGTGTTAAGAATTCCCACCTATCCAAAACTAAAAAAGAAAATTGGGCTCTGGATACACTGTGACTATTTGATGTTTTGGCTCTGGATAGACTGTAACAAATTAATTTATATTTTGCAGGAGAAATCGATTAGCATTTGGGAATCAAAGAACTTCTTCTTAGAATTGGATCCTATAGATGGCGCTGTGGAGGCCGTGAAGGAAATGTCCAACTTACCCAAGTAAATGTGCTTTAAGCTTAAAGGAGAACTCCGTTCAGAACCGCTATTTCAGTGATCGGTGGGCTCTGGTGGCTTCCATCAGCTGCCAGCAACCTTTTAAAGGTCCACTGATGTTGTTGGTCCCTTGCTGCAGTAGCTGGTTTGCCGCCATGTTTTTCCAAAGCCACACCAGGGGTATATCTCTCACTGACCAAGTGAATTGAGGGGGGTAATTGGTTATGGCCACTGACCCTTAATGAATGGGGAGAGAGCAATTGTTTACTGCCGCTGACCAATAATTG
>NW_017308358.1:1490-1766 GCF_000935625.1 Nanorana parkeri | reverse complement strand
GGGGGGGGGTGCAGTTTGTATACTGATACTGACCACCAATGATTAGAGGGGCAATTTGTATACTGATACTGACCACCAATGATTGGGGGGGCAGTTTGTATACTGATACTGACCACCAATGATTGGGGGGGCAGTTTGTATACTGATACTGACCGCTAATGATTGGGGGCAGTTTATTGTCACTGACCACTGGTGAATGGAGGGGGCAATTACTTACTTCCATTAATTACCAATGAATGAGGCTGAGGGGGGAGGATTGTGCATTGCCACCATCCA
>NW_017308358.1:0-1432 GCF_000935625.1 Nanorana parkeri | reverse complement strand
TTTGTTTATTGCCATTAATCAACAGTTATTGAGAGGGAGGCTTGTAATGCCACTGACCACCAGCAATTGAGGGGAGGACGGACAATTGTTTACTGCCACTGACCACCAATGAAGCCACACCCACCTATTGGCACATATTGGTCACTTCCTGTTGTGTCTTCTGGGTAAATACCCTAACAGGACACAGACAGCATCATGTGTACTGCGGTGCAGTACGTTGTGTTGCAATTAATTTTGATTAGCGACCCAACGCACTAAAACAACGCACTGCAGCACACGTGCATTGTAACACCCCCTAGCGTGCAGATGTGTGCGTTGTGGTGCAAAGTGTGGTATGCAAGGTGTGTTGCAACCCATTCCACTGATTTCCATTCAGCCAGGTACAATGGTACCATACATCAATGAAGGCCTCTGTGGTTTGCTGTGACACAGTGATGCTTTGTATTCCTCCCTCCCGGAGGCCGTCTTCATCATTTACCAGCTGATTATGTTCCACAGAAACCTCCGATATTAAAAGAACACTCCACCCTTCTGACCACGTTTCATGCTGTTCCCGTATTTATGGTGTAATATGAAACGTGGTGACATGCTCCCAAGCCTCCCCACCTTCAAACTACCCCCCCTTACTTGAATGACGGGGTGCTTCTACCTGTAACATCTTGCATTTTCCTTAATTCGGTACAGATGTGTTTGGCTCCGCCCCACACAGCCCCATCATCCAATCGTAGATCCAGTCACGGGATCTGAGAATGGCAGGACTGCAAGTTCCAACTGCCACTGCGGCAGAGGGACTCATAGGCCTCAATGAAGCACAAGTGTGGGGATGTCACCGCACTCGTAGTCCATTGACTAACTGAAGGTCTTCACTTATATAGGGACTTGGAGCTGGAGGAACAGTCTGCAGGAGTCTGAGCATTGCACCTTTAGACTTAATCTCTATTCCTGCATCATGCCCGTCCTCTCTATTCCTGCATCATACCCGTCCTCTCTATTCCTGCATCATACCCGTCCTCCCCAATAACACCAGCTATAGAGGAATACATCAGATCCCAGCAATAGTACATTATTTACTATTGCTGGGATTTGTTGTATTCCTCTATAGCTGCTGGTATTCTGCATTGCGCCGCTGTATAATGTACTATATTGCACACCACACGTTTTTTTACTTGCACCGCTCCAAGCTTGCTCCTGTGATGGACTACAATCTCAGTACAAACTAGTAGTCCCATCACTGGAGCCTTTTTTTTCTAATCCGATTAATCAAACTTAATAATCGGCTAACTAATCGATATTAAAATTAATAGTTCGCTGCAGCTCTAATTTCAACTTCATATATTAAGTTGTAACAGTGGGCGGACTCGATGGGACAGCCTGGTAAAAAACCCTGGGGTGGGGGCCCAGGCCTAAAGTTGTGTAAGGGGCCCCAACATTT
>NW_017308357.1:207496-214010 GCF_000935625.1 Nanorana parkeri | reverse complement strand
TTTTTTTACAACGGCCGGCCGGGAAGTGGTTAAAGGTGTTTAATGCTGTCGGTGACCTCACTTGAGACATATTCCCTCACGTCCTGTCTCTGTGACGTCCATACGAGAAACTGGGGGGTGCAATTGTTACAGAGACAATAAAGCATGGGCAGCAATAGAAAGAGTGTCAAAAGTCTTTACTTTTCCATTTCCTGTCCAGACAGGAAGGAAAGAGAAATCTCTCCATTAGGGACACAGACAGTAATAAACACTTGATGCATGCTTACCTCTCCCTACGCTATCCAAAATTAATTTCAATACAAATTTCTAAATTAAACGTGAGATTGTAGTCCATCGCGGGAGTAAGCTTGAAGTAATGACTACTTTACAACACACACACAGGGACCATGGAGAACAAAAGTAGTCATCCTCCAGAAGGAAGGACAGTGTCAGCACCAATTCAGAGATGATTTGAGGATCATACACAAATAAGACACATTTTAGTTAATAGTTAAGGTACTTGAATGTATTTTTAAGATTTAACTCCTGAGTTTAGTGTCACTTTAAATAAAACATTATGGCCATTGTTGGGCTTTAAAAATCCATTCTGAGGTTCCAAAATGTTGTCATGCAATACTAGACTAAATAACATCACATGCAGCTCACATAAGTGCTCTTTATCTAGAATTCTGCTTACTAGACACTTTTCTAGTATGCCCCAAATATGTATTGCAGGGATGTATTAATGCTTCCTACTTCTTACTGTAAACATTACTATACTAAAAAATGTATGTCTTTCTGGTTTCAAGTAAGCACATGTGATAAAGAATAGTGCATGCATACTTTTGTGGAATGTATTATTCAAAGGGCAGACTGAGGCGGATGTATCTTCACATTTCCTGTATCTGCATTTAAAACATGGACAGTAGTTTTACTAGCTTCACTCCCATCATGCAGCATTATCATAACAATTCCATTAACAGAGATTGCTTGATGAAATTTACATGTATAAATAATACTGTATTGTTGAGCTATCAACCCATTTGGAAACCAAGCAGACCTTCTATATTTAGAATCTGCTGCAATTATACACTTGGATATCAACTGTAGCCATTCCCCATCTGCTGTTGACCTTCTTTAAAGAAACATATAAGGTCCCTGGACCCTGACCATGGCAACTACACTGTATGTGTCTTAGAAGTTGTCAGTTCAGATTTCACCTATTGTGCCACCTGCTGGTGAAATCTAAAATCACAGTTCTGCCAGGCAGACAAAAACACATAAATGTCTTGTTTGTGCTGTAGCTTCCTAGGATGAAGCCCAATTTATGGGTGTTCGAATGTGTTGTGGAAATTTTATTATATGGAATTATGTGGACATTTTATTCTAGGATGTGTGTGTTTTAGGTATTGTCATCTGTCTCCCTGTGTCGGATTTAACCGAGGAACGCTCTAGCAGAGGGTACTTGGGTTGAATCGGGACCAGCGGTAAAACCGTCAGTATGAAAACCTTCTCATGGGCTTGGAGACTTGTTCACAGTGTGGCTGGGCTGGGCTCCTGGCCTTCAAACGTCTATACACATTAGGGAAGCGAAGTCAGTATAACGAGCGATACGTATTATACCTCTATTGGGGACTGTGCAATCCCTTTTGGATACATATCTGCTTTTATAAGAAGACATTGATAATCTGCCTTGTCCGTATACTGGTACCGTATATAGATAACCGCATTAGCAATGTCTCCTCAGATGGTCTCAGACCTATAAGAACAAGTAGAATGATCTTAATAGATACTGGTCACTCTGAGCAGTATTGAATGGGGTCCATGCTGACAATGATGGGGATGGGCATCCACATGGCCGGTCGGGACAATGAACATGACTCATCCTTCCTTGTTTTACAGGGATGAGGTGTGTGCATTTCACTGTTCAGCCATGTTGGTGTACTCTCCTTTCCTTTTGATATGTACCGGTACATGTTGGGCTGACTGGCTGATGTTATAAAGCTGTCTCCCACTGGGTGTTGTCCTTTGACCTTAAATTGACATTAAACCCTCAGATTTTTTAACATAAACCAATACTGTAATGTGTGCCTTACTGTAATCCATGGTCGTTTCCCTTCTCTTTGCTGCTCTTCCTTTTAAATCTGTATCTCTTCTCATGCTTGGGGAAAACTTCCCTTTGCAACTGAGTGCCTCTTCCTGTAGTGCTGGCTCAGGTTGCAAACCTATACACAGACACCATGTATCCCTTTCAGAGACAAGGCAGTCAGCTGCAAAGGGAAGTTCTCCCCCAGCATGAGAACAGATACCGATTTAAAAGGAAGAGCAGCAAAGAGAAGGGAAACAACCATGGATTACAGTAAGGCACACATTACAGTATTGGTTTATGTTAGTTGGGGGTCTGTTCAGCCCTTTTCTACACTGACTCCAGCTTGAACCAGCATCGTTTGTGCTGGGCGCATTTTAATACCGAATGTGTACCTTTTTAGTGCACCGGAGATTTGTGCGCAAAGTCCAACCAAAATATCCATGACAAATGGGGGAGCTACATTGTGCACTGAAGCCACCACCTACATTTTATTCTGCAGCTCTGCCATCTAATATTAGAGCCCTGTGCCTCCTTTGCTCTACCCCTCTGCTATCTGGCATGTACTGAAAACGTTTCCTTGTACTGAAAGGAAAGACTGAGCACATGCCAGCTTTATCAGGGGAAAATATGCTAGAATATTAGCTGCTGTTGTGAATGATGGCATGAAGTAGGTGAGCACCTTAGGTATTGTCATCTGTCTCCCTGTGTCGGATTTAACCGAGGAACGCTCTAGCAGAGGGTACTTGGGTTGAATCGGGACCAGCGGTAAAACCGTCAGTATGAAAACCTTCTCATGGGCTTGGAGACTTGTTCACAGTGTGGCTGGGCTGGGCTCCTGGCCTTCAAACGTCTATACACATTAGGGAAGCGAAGTCAGTATAACGAGCGATACGTATTATACCTCTATTGGGGACTGTGCAATCCCTTTTGGATACATATCTGCTTTTATAAGAAGACATTGATAATCTGCCTTGTCCGTATACTGGTACCGTATATAGATAACCGCATTAGCAATGTCTCCTCAGATGGTCTCAGACCTATAAGAACAAGTAGAATGATCTTAATAGATACTGGTCACTCTGAGCAGTATTGAATGGGGTCCATGCTGACAATGATGGGGATGGGCATCCACATGGCCGGTCGGGACAATGAACATGACTCATCCTTCCTTGTTTTACAGGGATGAGGTGTGTGCATTTCACTGTTCAGCCATGTTGGTGTACTCTCCTTTCCTTTTGATATGTACCGGTACATGTTGGGCTGACTGGCTGATGTTATAAAGCTGTCTCCCACTGGGTGTTGTCCTTTGACCTTAAATTGACATTAAACCCTCAGATTTTTTAACATAAACCAATACTGTAATGTGTGCCTTACTGTAATCCATGGTCGTTTCCCTTCTCTTTGCTGCTCTTCCTTTTAAATCTGTATCTCTTCTCATGCTTGGGGAAAACTTCCCTTTGCAACTGAGTGCCTCTTCCTGTAGTGCTGGCTCAGGTTGCAAACCTATACACAGACACCATGTATCCCTTTCAGAGACAAGGCAGTCAGCTGCAAAGGGAAGTTCTCCCCCAGCATGAGAACAGATACCGATTTAAAAGGAAGAGCAGCAAAGAGAAGGGAAACAACCATGGATTACAGTAAGGCACACATTACAGTATTGGTTTATGTTAGTTGGGGGTCTGTTCAGCCCTTTTCTACACTGACTCCAGCTTGAACCAGCATCGTTTGTGCTGGGCGCATTTTAATACCGAATGTGTACCTTTTTAGTGCACCGGAGATTTGTGCGCAAAGTCCAACCAAAATATCCATGACAAATGGGGGAGCTACATTGTGCACTGAAGCCACCACCTACATTTTATTCTGCAGCTCTGCCATCTAATATTAGAGCCCTGTGCCTCCTTTGCTCTACCCCTCTGCTATCTGGCATGTACTGAAAACGTTTCCTTGTACTGAAAGGAAAGACTGAGCACATGCCAGCTTTATCAGGGGAAAATATGCTAGAATATTAGCTGCTGTTGTGAATGATGGCATGAAGTAGGTGAGCACCATCATTCATGAAGTCACAATCACACGATCTCAGCATCTACAGCACATAAAAATATTGGTAAAAGTGCTACTGTATATGCATTTTGTGCTCTAGGAGACCAGAGTGACAAAAAAAGGTGAGACTTATTCTTTACCAATTTGGAGGTGGAGAAGTGAGATAGGGCCTTCCTGACTGTGTAGAATGGATAATATGTGTTATTCACAAAACTGCCTGAAAGAAAAATAAAAAATCAGTTCAAGTACAACTAAAGCCTTATGAGTTACAGTCTAACCAAGTACCATTCCAAGAAACCTCAAGAAACTGCAGCTCACGGTGAGAGGTAGCGCTGTCAATTCAGAAATCAGTGGGAAGCACTAGGTCTATGGGTAGACCTACTGATGTTGCAGTCCGACGCTGGGGGGCCCAGTGAGATCCATTCCCATGTCCCCCCACCCCATTAGAGGAGGCATGGTCTGGCACTTTCAATTTTTGTTAATTGAAGCAGCTGCCATAAGTTCCCCCGCTTGCTGGGGACCTTGTTGCAGCCTTCCGGGGAAGCACAGTGGTGCCTGTTTACAGTGCTGGCCACACATCTTCCCTGCTGTGAGCTTTCGCATCTGCTCCTGCTGAGAGTGAGACCCTCCACATCTGCCCCTGCTGAGAGTTAGACCCTCCACATCTGCCCCTGTTGAGAGTGAGACCCTCCGCATTTGCCCCTACTGAAAAGGGGACCCTCTGCATCTGCCACTGTTAAGAATGAGACCCTCCACATCTGCCCCTGCTGAGACCCTGCAGATCTGCCCCTGCTGAGAGTGAGAGCCTTCACATCTGCCCCCACTGAAACCCTCCACATCTGCCCCTGCTGAGACCATCCACGTCTGCTGAGAGTGAGACCCTCCACATCTGCCCCCGTTGAGACCCTCCACATCTGCCCCTGTTGAGACCCTCCACACCTTCTCTGCTGAGACCCTCCACATCTGCCCTGCTGAGAGTGAGACCCTCTACATCAGGGGTGCCCATAAGGTCGATTGCGATCTACTTGTCGATCCCCGCTGCTCTCCCTATCTGTATGCAGCGGGGATCCCAAAAGAAGTGAAGGAACCGGCGGCGGGGGAGGGCGGAGGAGGGAGCCGCTGTCACTAATGCCGAGCGGTGAGGAGAGAGAGAGAGAGAGGCGCTCGGTCTGGATCTGACAGCTGGCGCCTCTCTCTACCCTCACCGCTCGGCCTTAGTTCTGTGACAGCGGCTCCGCCCCTCCCCCCCGCGGCTGAAGTGCTTCGTGTCTGATCCCCCGCTGCCTCTGCCCAGGAGAGCAGGGGGGGTCCACGGGAGAAGCTGTGCCCCCGTGTGCGTGGCTGAGTGGCAGAGGATCATTACATATCAGTGATATGTACCGGTCCTCTGTGCAGGACAAACACTGGAGCGATCAGCTGATCACTCCAGTGTTTGTAAATAACTGGGGACACATACGGTAGTACTATGTGTACCCAGTTATACAGTAAATGAACAGGATGTGATTTACATCTCTTCCTGTTCATTCATGAGTTTCTCAAGGGGGAGAAGCACTCACTACAGAGGCTCCTCCCCATTCTGCTTGATAGTAAAATATTTTCTTAATGAATGGGAAGCCTTTGTGTTTTCTATTCATTTAGAACAGAGGCTGCAGAAAAAGGGATTGAGGACTTTGTGTCCTCAATTTCTTTTTCTATTTTAAAAGGGAAATATCAGGGGGGTTGTTGCTGCAGCACATATTTAGTTTTAATGAGAGGCCATAGTTCTACAACAAACCTTTATGTATTATAATTGTATACTGTATTTAGCTGTTTGCATGGAGTTATACTTTAAATAGATGAAGATGGACTTTAATCATCTGATCCATAGACAGCTCAAATTTTGGCCGACTCCTGCTGAGTTGGCTGAAATTCGAGCCATGAGTGGCTTTGCAAGTGCCACCTGGCTCGATAAAAGTCGATTTTACAATTATCAGCCAAACAACGACCTTATCATAACATCCTGTGCACCACAATGAATATGGGGCAGAGAGAGCAAAAGAGTATTGTATGAGAAGACCATAAAGAACGTTATATGCCAGCATGTCAAAGGTAAAGGCTATAAGGCCATCTCCAAGCAGCTTGATGTTTTTGTGACTACAGTTGCAAATATTATTAAGCATTTTAAGGTCCATGGGAGAGTAGCAACATGTGCAGGGCACCAGTGGCGTAACAACCGGGAGCAGGACTGAGGGGGGGGCGCCGTCACGACCCCCGCTAAACGAAGCCCCTGGCCGCAGATGTAGTGGCTCCCTCTCTCTGCCACATTCACCTGGCTGTCATCGGGCGGCCGCTTGCTCCTCCGAGGCCACTGCGAGCGGCCCTCTACAGTGCCTGATTGGAGGGCGCGTCTGCCTGATCCAGCCAGCC
>NW_017308357.1:174394-207453 GCF_000935625.1 Nanorana parkeri | reverse complement strand
AAACTATCAACAGCTTTATGCTTGTGTTGAAAGCTCTTATGTACTCTTCAGGTAACAAAAGCTTTGTATTTTAAACTTGTTTATTTTAAAACGTTTTAAGAAAAGCAAAATTATTTTCAAATATAATTTTACGTTTGCTAGTTTTCAAGTGCATATCAAAAACCTAGAGGAAATAATGAACCTACTGATCAATTAGCAGATCAATAGCTGTGTTTTGACATTTTGCATTAAGCACAAACTAATTTCTCAAATTTAAATGCTTTTTAAACCATATCTGTGGGATCAATAATGCAGTAACTACAAGTGAAATAGAAAAACCAAGTGCACAGACAGAATTGTACATTACAGAAAACAAATATTAGGGTGATAGTGTGGGCTTGGTTTTGTGTCAGAGATGATACTTTGGTACTTTGCTCTTAACCAGGTTTTCTAAAGCATGTCTAATGCTGTGCACCTTTAAATTATTGAATTATTCTGGAAGGGCTTTTACAAAATATTGAAATATTGACTCCTTATTCCTTACTCTGCCCCATATGCATTTAGTATGTAGTGCATATACACACACACACATATATTCACAGGGTCTATTCTGACAGCTGAAATGAAGAGCAGGACAAAGTTAAAAGTTTCAAACCCTACCTCCATTCTCTCCTGTCTGAACTAGTGTCAGACCCACAGAAAGTCAGGCAGAGTTTACACTTGTCAAGCAAAAATTGAGACTCCCAAAACCACAGGGAATCAAAGTACCCTTAAAGGAGAACTATGGGGTCAGGGCTTTTCCCCATAGTTCTCCTAAGGGTAACGGGAGGACACAAACTAGCGTCCTACCGTTACCCTAAGCTCAGTATATAGGGAGCTACTGCTCGCGGTATACTGAGACGCCGCAGCCAGAGCGGATCCCGACATCGATGTCGAGATCTGCCCAGCTGCGTGACTGACAGCTGGCTCTGCCTATCTAGAGGCAGAGCCAGCTGTACCCGCCCCCTCCCCCGTCCGTTCCGCCAGTCAGCGCTGGCAGATCGGAGCGGGGAGAGGGGAATCCAGCCCCTCCCCCTGTCACGGCAGAGAGCCGTGACAGGATCGAGAGGTGAGCGAACCCGGTATGTGTTCGCTCACCTCCCGATCTACTGAGCCGACCTGTGACAGTCTCATTGTCACAAGTCGGCTAGAACTATGAGGTGAGTGAAAAGCACTCACCTCATAGTTCTCCTTTAAGATTCCTCCATCTACTCTAAACTGTGTGGATGGAGTAATCTCCACCTGGGCCAATCTGTTGCACCTTTTCCACAGAAAATCTGCAGATAATTGTAAGGTGTATGGCCGGCTTTAGATAAGTTGCCAACCTGACAGGATCAGGCGATTAGCTCATGTCCTAGCCGCCTGAAGACAATTGACAGTTGACAGCAGTGTATACCAACGTTGCCCCTTTTTTACAATAACACAATGTTTGGCTAAGTCACGCATTGCAGTTTGTACCAACACAGCCAAAACCTGGCGCTTGAGGGTGGCCTGATTGTGCATGCACATCTGACAATTTTTAGAAGTCTGTGGGTACTTTTAGGGCTTGTTCACACCAACTGCAGACCAGATCTGCATGAGTTTCTGCACATGCAGTGCAGTGTGTTATACCACATGTTTTGATGCGTTCTGGGCCGTTTCAGTGCGTTCCAGGGCGTTTGCATGCGTTCTTGATGCGTTTGCATGCATTCCAGAGCAGGTAAAGTAGGGATTGCTGCAGTTTTTTTTACATGCTCTGTAACTGAACGCTGTGGTGTGAACTAGAGCCCAAAATACCATTGGAATACATTGGATGCAGTTTTAATCTGGTCTGTAACTGCTCTGCTCTGCTCTGCTCCTGGAACGCGTTTGGTGTGAACAAGCCCTCAGAGTCTAGAGTTTTGGGCACTCATTTACTATAGGGCTAAATTTTACAGAAGACTGTGTTCACTTTAAATATCAATCATGATCTAAAAAAATATATATATTTTTAATATTCCTTACCCATATTGGGTATTTAAATTTGCTACAGATCCATGTTAAATGTAATACTTTGGCATGCCAGGCATAGTACACAGAGATTTAATTGGCTACTGAGAGCTGCTGTGATTTCTCACTGCTTGCGCTGCCTGAAAAGAAGCCCATGAATTTATTATTACAGTTTGCTGAATATATGTCACATGATCAGTTTCTTTGGAAAATGTTGCCATGCAATAGTTACCACATGGCATGAAATATATTTCCGCTAACTGCTGGACATATTATGGTTTATTATGTTGTTTTTCAGAATACCTTCCTATTGCCATACATTCATTTTATAGTATGCAGCCTTTCAGTTTCTATGGTTTATTCATTATGCTGTTTAGTATTTTTCTAATTTATGTCTTGGAAATGCTACATGATGTCACAGTCTACTGGCACTCCACCTAAATACATTTCTTTGATTTATTGAGTATTTGCATGATGCAGTATTCCTACATAAATGCTTTCGTATTTATGTTTTATATCAAATTAAAGCAGTTTGAAATTGCTACTATATTTGTGCATCTGCAATTGCAATTAGCTTTACTCATGACATTTTAAAATGTATTTTAAGAGGCATGTTTCTAGTTAACTGACAAAAACAAGGTTGTAAACAATACAGCAAGCTTTAGGAATAGTTAAATATGACAATGAGCACAATGGACTGAGTTAAATTATATATGCAGCACTACCCTTGTCTTGTCTAGCTGTCCCCCATCCCTATCTTTTAAACTAAAGTTCTTAGATTAAGCACTGAATGGATGAAGGACAGTTAGGTAAGACAAGGAAAACTACAAAGAATGTCAATGTTACCCACAGACCAATAAAAGAGTATGGGTAGCCAAAACCTTTTAGGGAGGTTTGGACAGGGTAGTAAAGGGTTAATATCATTGTCAGTTTATTATATGTTGTGTGTGTCCCATTGGGGAGATCTCCCTTTACTTTCTGCCCCTGAGTTGTAACAGCAAGTGAGAGGAAATCTCTACAAAGTGAAGGAAATTTCCCTCATGACCAGTCTGAACACTGAAACAGGTGTCCCCGTCGGACATGCCTCGGATATGGCGATCATTCCGCAGCTAAGCCAAACACCTAAACTTCACTCCAGAGCACTCACCTCCTTATTTACAATCCACATTCCTCGGAAGCAGGCCACAAGTAATATGGCACCTGCCCGCTCGGCTACACGTTGTGACTCACCAATAATAGAAGACAGGGATCCAGCTGCCACCCAGGGTTCTCAGGTACATTACCCAACTTACTCCCAGCAACGTATCTGCTGCCTCTGAGCCAGAAGACTTGGATAAGGACAGGGACACCAGGGAACACAACAGAAGTCTTTCCACTAAAGCTGATCTTATGTAGCTTTTTGCATAAAAAACACCAAGAAATCAACAATCTTAAAGAGGAAACCAGACCCTTAAAACATATTAGAGACACTTAAAAACAATCACCAAGAGCTATTATAAACGGGACATCCTTAAAGACAAATCCTAGAGACAGGATCTCAGGATTGAAACACAAAAACCGACATGATTATGAAATTTGCAGTCAATGCCAGAACATTGGGATTAGGGGATTGCCATAGGCTACAAAACCTCAGGACCTTATACAAGCCCTACACAGGGTTTTCACACACATTTTGGGAGACAGCACTCCAGACCACATTGAAAACAAAAAAAACAAGGCCCTTGGAGCCATGTTGTACAGATACACTACTAAAGAAGCCATCATGCAGGTGATGAGAACTAAACATGCGGACTGCAATTGTGCGAAGTTATGTCTTTTTACAGACTTGTTTAGGAGAAAGCTAATGATGCCCAGACAATCTAGATGGTCTCTCTGCTGCACAGCAAACTTCTCTTCTCCTTGGTAGGGAAAACAGGAGCTCTCTTATCAACTTCATGCACATTCGTTGAGTGATAAAACCTTGAAATTCCCCCCCCCCCCCCATATTATGTTTGTATTGTATACATAATTTGGGCGAACATAGTATTTGGGATGAACATAGTATTTTACTCTTTGACCCCTTTTTAACTCCTTTTCCAGTTTCTTCCCTCTCAGACATCTTCCCCCCAAACTCTCTTTTCTAGGCTCTTTTTCAGTCTAGGCTCCATCCCAGGTACTGTGCTGTATTGGACAGTGAGAGGAAATTAGGTGCACCCAGGCTTGTTTCAAAAAGCCAATATCTAAAAATTATAAATATTGTATGATATTCTACAATATTAGCAGCACAATCAATATCCATGTCAAATCAAAACTAGTTATTCAGTCTTTTCTTCAGGTATATGTCTCCGTGAGTTCCAATGCATTTCATATCTACTACTTGTAATGAAAGGAAAATGCGGTGTAGACATATGGAGGCAACCATTGTTGAGCATTCCTGTTAATATTGGGAAACAATTAAACTATGCAGATATTTGGTGCAGTATTAGCTAGGAAGCATCAGATATGCAGAATATGCAGAAACTATGTGGCAGTTCAAGGTCACTGTAAGAGGCAGTGAGAGCTGTCATTTTGCAATGATTTCAGCTTTTCGACTTCACAAATAATGTTATTACTTAATCATTTCCATTAGTGAATTCTTGCCAATGCAAGAATATGAGCCAGATAAAGACTTACTTTGGTGTATTCAAGCCAGAATGTGAAATCCAAAAAGCATTTTAGCTCTTCCAAATCATGCAAAGGATGAAAGTAACAAACATGAGCTAATTCTTCTCATTACTTGATTACCATTACAGAGAACAATAAGTATTATTGAACAAAGTGTTTTCCAAACTTTGTTCAAATCTGTATCTCCATTGAATCCATTGCAGTCTCTAAATGCCACCCTTACTGTTAAAGCTGAATTTTAGGCAAGCAGTACTAAAATATTCATGTGCATTGCTACATATGTATTATAATAATATATTTAATATACATAATATCCCTGTCCACCCAAAAGTAATATTATACTTATAGGTAGAGCCTGGTGGCCCACGTCAGACCCTGACTTTTTAAATATCTTGCCTATCAATACCCACCTTGTCTAAATTAACTAAAATTTAGCAAATTATATTTTGCTGAATAAAATTGATCATCGTTAACCATCTACAGCAGCTAATGGAATAAGTCGACATCATGGAGACCAACCGGACAAATTTGATTTTTAAAGTGACACTAAACTCAAGAGTTAAACCTTAAAAATACATTCAAGTACCTTAACTGCACACATTGCAGAATACCATCTGCTTCTCTTCTGAATAACCCTGTCATATTGTAATTCTCAAGTTTAGGAACCAAATGTGAGGCAAAATGTGGCTTCAGATTTAGTAGATCAGTAGTTAAAAATACAACTGCTAGCCTTGTCAAGCTTTGCTGCTTTTAGAGGATATGTTTACAAACTGTGACCAAAGCATGAGAACAACAGACATGGGCAGGGAAACATCTGCCCCACCACCTTATGGACCTGCCACTGTTCTTCACATGACGTACCCAAAGCACAGAATAGAGTTATCTTTTCATGAAAAGAGAGAAGGATCCAACAAGTTGTTACATTTCCATGCGTGATTAAAAGCACTATGGACTTTAAAAGCTCTTATTAACCCCCCTCCTTTCCTTAGATTGCTTGAGACTATATATGCATTTCTACTCTCAGGAAAGATCCGAGGAGAGTCATTACTTTAAGAAACAGACATGTGCGTGGTGTTTAACTCTTGAAGGTATCTTGGCTCTCTGCAAACTGTGTGGACTGAGTGATAAGAGTGCAAACCAGAAGCATGCAGAAGAGCTGAATACAGTTCTGCCTCTATGAAACTTCACCCATGCAGTAAAGAAGTTCACAGAAATAGAGTTGGACTGGTCCTTGATGTAATACCATACAACCACTCTACTTTATCAGCTTGGGCAGACATTCGATTTTTTCCTAATTTCTTTTTTCTTTGTTTTGTTTTGTTATTGGCCCATTCATTTTGCTTTTAATTTTCTGAGGGGGGTGCCACCCTTTCCATGGTGAATTTGCCCATGAGAGTTAGCACTTGGGGAGGGACACCCTAAGCCAACAATATTGTATTTCTGCAGCTGTGATGCTGTAATAGACAGATTCTTTGAAGCATGCAGAATTGTCCTACGATTTTGTAAGATGTGCCATTTTGTCCATTCCACTGTCCAATGAGACTACATCATTAGCCAGCATGAGTAGTCTGGGGAGAGTTGGTGTAACAAAGTAAAACTAAATGAGTGAAAAGCACAGAAGAGGCTTTTATGGCTAATAAAGGCAATAAAAAGCAACTTACAGTGCTATCTGAGGTAGCAAGCCTTGTTGCTGTTAATTTAGTGACAATCAAACTGTATTGTTCTTGAATCAGAGACCTGCAAAGAAAGACAAGATGGATTTGGGTTATTTAGGCTGCAAAGAGTGATTTTATTACTCTTGGTGGTTCTCAACACTTTAAACCTTCGTCTCAAACACTTGCAAGCTAAATTTAAGCCGGCCATACACCAGTACATTTCCGAACAAACGTTCGTAAGAGAAACATTTCTTTACCACCCGATAATGCCATTAGACACTTGACAAATGGCAATCAAAATTTAGTTTGATTTTAACATTCGATTTTGGAATGAATGGAGTTTCCCGGATTAAAACACATTCACTAGTAGAATTTATTTCTTCTGGAAAAAAAAAACACAAATTCGTCTTGCTCCTTTTGAGTTTTTTTCATTACTGTGGTCAAAATGGATTGTCAATTTGACCCCATCAACTAATTGAAAGTTGAACTAAGGATCTTTTATACAAAAATCCTGTAGAAAATCTAAGCAGTTTATGGCTAGCTTTAGAGACAACTCTCCAGAGGAGGTGACCGTACAGGTAGTACAACAGTAATCATGTAAAGGAAAGCATACATTTTTACATTAGTTGTCCGCCTCTACCTTCACTGCCACAACTATCAGATTTCCCCTTGGCTCTGGCCATAGCTATTAAATGTTATATACCACAAACATGTTTGTAATTGTTTTCTAATGGCCAGTACAATCTGAGTTAGAGGAAAGTAGATGGCTCATAGATTTTTTTTTGTGTTTTTAAAAATGAATATAATTTATCAAATATACCATACGCAGAGACAAATATTTCTGATTTGCAGGTGTATGCTATTGAAGCAGATATTTCACACAACCAGCTGGCATAAAAATGACAAGTGCATGAATATATATGTATTTATAAATATACATATACAGTATTCATTGAAATATTGTTTGATGAGCCATTATGCTGCGCATTGAATTTAGTGGTTAGAAACATGCTTACATTGTGATTATCCAGCAGCTGTACGTCATTAAAAATTTGCATAACATTGCTCCCCCATAAAGTAAATAACACTTTGCAAGGAAGCTTGCTTTGAATGCCTAATGATAGGTTGGGAAACATTCAGAAATCAAGGGACATGGCCATTAGTTGCTAACAGTAATCAGGATCGGTACTGAAATCAGAGGCATTTCAGCCGTTTGCATCTCTATGTGTGGTTTAAAGCCTCCATTTACAATGTGTAATTCTGTGGTCAGCTTCATCATATTAATGGGACAGCTGAGGAAATGGAGAGTGGAAAGTTGTATATGTGTAAGACCACAAAGCGTCTCAGTGGGAGGTGTATGGGCTCACGGCTATGATTTAGAGTATACATAAAATATATTAATATATATTTGCCAGCATTTAAAAGCTAATTTCAGAGATACTTCGATGCTCTACTTGGTGTATGCTGATCACTTTAGACAGGTCAACTACAAATATGCAACAAGCCACTGGAAAAAAACAGTACATGAGGAGGGCAGAAAAAAATCCCAGAAAAACCTAACACTAAACTGTAGCTCTTTGCCTTCAGAACATATTTAGTTTGGCTTGGATTGAGGTCACACAGGTCTTAAACTGCACGTAGAATGATTTTGCTTTGTTCTTCAAGAAGGAAAGCCTCTATTTTTCAGGGATGAAATATATCCAACTTATACTTTGCACTCAGGAACTTCATGGGAAGGTTCAGATTTTGTGATTGGGTAGCCATAGAAGGCAACGGTCCTAATGTTCATGAAACCACTGTTGCATTCATTTAGCAGTGTGTATAGGGGAATAATTATCATGGAATATGGACATTTCATTAGACAACACCATTTACACAATAAGGTACACTTTAGACTGTAAAATGGTACTATATTTCTTGTGATTATATGACAAGATAATCAAGGAACATAAAGTTAAAAGAGGTTGATTTACTAAAGGCAAATAGGCTGTTCACTTTGCAAGGGAATTTTCCCTTAGTTTAGTGAAGGGGGTGAAGCTTTGCTTACTTTCATCATCCCAATCATGTGCAAGTAAAAATACGTTTTTTTTTTTCCCCATGTACTTAATTTAGGTATTCTTTGAACATGAAATTTCCCCTCAATTACTAAGCTAAGGGAAACTAAAGGAAGCGTCACCTGCAATGTGCAAATTCCCTTTCAAAGTGAACAGTCTATTTGCCTTTAGTAAATCAACTCCAAAGTGTCACTAAAGTCTTACTTACAAAACTCGAGCAAGTCACCATTTAATATATTAACTCCCACCTTATGGTTTAATTTGGACATATTATGCACATAATATCATGGTCACATGCACTGTCAGCCTCAGACTACATCTCCCATGATGCCTTGTGCCAGCATTTGTTCACCTTAGTCAAGGCAAATACGGCTTCACTATGTTTGGTATATGTAGTCATTATTTTCCTTCCTTTACCACATTATTATTTATTACTGGTATTCAGCGTTTACAATTTACATGGTGCTTTGCATACTGCACATTCACCTCAGTCCTTGTCCTCAAGGAGCTTACAGTCTAAGGTCCCTAACTTACATGTATACATAAAGGGTCAATTTAGACAGGAGCCAATTAAGTGTGGGAAGAAACCGAAATGCCTGGAGGAAACCCAAGCTAACTCCTTGCAGATAGTGACTTGACCAGGACTCGAATCTGAGACCCCCAGTGATGCATGGGAGAATCGCTAACCACTACACCACTGTGCTGGCCACATTTAACCATGTTTGTTTGTTTTTGACAGATGCATATGATCCTTAGAGAACTCCACACTAACCTCATATTGCTTTAAAAATCCACATATCAAAGTGCTAATTGGGTAACATTTTTATAGGTGCAAAAATAAAATTACCTGCCATTCAAACTTATTTGACTCATGTTGTAGCTGTTTTCATAACTGTGACTTAATAAAATGAAAGTTGAACGTCATTTTTAGTAAATCAACCCCTGTGACCCTTACCCTCTACTCTACATCTTGCTGACTGACTATGCAGGCTATATAAGGTATAACAGTGGACAACTACAACAATATCTATAGGAACCATTATCCAAATGTTTGCTTATGTGGATGTCAGAAACATGAGGGCTCATGTCAAATGTTGCACAGCCTTATGGGTGTGCAGGGTCATCAGGACTTACCTACATAAATGTGGGCTATATTAAACCATTTTCTGGATTAAGTATAACCAAAATAAGGTTAAGTACAGTGGAGCACACATAAGACTGTGTAATGTGCAAATTCTATATTAAAAAGACATTATTAAAATGACAAGTCAAAGCACAAGATCTAGAAATGAACTGGTAAGGGCTTCATAGTGCCAGTAATAAGAGAGAGGGGAGCTTTCTGTTCGCTATAGGAAACCTAAGTAGAAACAGTTCTTAGTAGCACTATTCAGGAGGTTTACCTCATCAGGATTGGTCCTGCGTCTGCCAAAGATAATTATAGGCATGTGTAAAGGAAGGCACTAGATCCTTGCTGCTTAAGAGATCCACGTTTTAAATGAATCTGTTCTTCAGGATGCTCAGGACGTTCTTGAAGGGGCTGTTCCCACATAAACAAGGACACCCCAAGCCAGACGGGGGAAGGGGTCCAAAATAGATTCAAATGGAAATTGGACAGCGTACTATAAATACTATTTCTTTTCTGCAAAATGTCCACTAAATGCAGACACTGGTAACTGCAGATCACCATTCATTGTATTGTGAGTCCATACATCCTGAAAGGAACTAATTTTCATTTTATTCAAGCTCTGATGAAGGGGGATTGTGTGAAGCCCTAAAACGAGTTGGCTGTTTCACCATACTGACCTTTTTAAATAAACTTTTGTATTAGACTCAAATAGTGGTGGCGCCCCCATCTGTCCTCTTTCCAATTATGTACTAATGGGACAAGAGAGCCAGAACTTCTCCCCAGCTCTAGCTTTCCACCTCTGTTGCAAAAAAGAAGTGGTGGTAAGAACAGGAACGTACAACAAGGCACAAGCATAAATTAAAGCTTCTTTTCTATTATACAACCCAGAGAGGTGCTCTTTATATTGTCCATATGTCCAAGAGGATTACAGTCATTTGTCACATTATTTTAGCCCATATACAATATTGACTGTGCTTTGCATCTTGTGAGTGATAACAAAAAAAAATACATATAGCTTCATCTAAGAAAAAGATTTGACCAGTACAAATCTTAGGAATAATTTATTGGATACAGTCACACAGAACCTTTTCAAAGACACCTCATTAAATCCAAGTAATTAACTTGTGTTTGTCTTTAGGCAGTAGCGAAATATGACTATGGCACATATAGGAACCCTGACATTTCTAAATCCCTAGTTAAGTAGTTGGGATTCACAAAAAAACTCTATTAAATCTGTGGCCAACACAGCCACCCAGATTCCCAGTCCAATAGCCAGGGGCCAATGTTTTTACACCTGTGTTGTCATCTGGAAAAGAAAAGGAAGTTTATTATTGCAAAGCTAGAGCAAAGACAATGCCAATTATCCAAGACTTTGAACATTTCACAGGAGACTGGAAAGGAAAAGATCACTTCAGCAATTCTCAAATGTCACTGAGAGAATAGAGATGCTTAACATTTAAGAGGTATAATGTGTAATGTGTGGCCACCTGCAGGACAATTGTTGTACTGTTGTTCTTTGAACACACAAGGGCATGGCTGTTTCTAAGCGTGAAGCTATCAAATGTACAAATACATTCATATTTGCTTATTTTTGCTATTTAGATCCCATCTTTTGCTCAGCATTAAAAAAAAACTCCTTTTACATCATCCTTTTCCAGTGAAACATGGAATCTATTGACCATGGCAATCACTAGAGTTGCCACCTTTTCTTCAAGCGAAACCTGAACAATCGAGCGACACGCCAATATTTTTTTGGGAGAACGATTCATGGCTTATTCATATGTAAACACAGCATTCAAAGCCCGGACTGTCTGGGTGAATCCTGGACATGTGGCAACCCCAGCAATCACAGGGTTTTCTAAGGCCAATATTGTGGGAAGAAACTGAACTACCATACGGAAACCCACACAAGCATACAAACGCAATGTATTCAGCAGCTCCGATGATAGGAAGAATATAGGCACTGCACATTTTCATTTATGTGGAGGCCCACTTTATTACTGATGATGATGATCAATAATTATCATGTAGTTCCAAATGAACGTGCAACTTTTTTCCTCACAAAATATGGTATAACATAAAATAAGTAGCTTCCAGAAGTGAATAAAAAATGATGTCTCCGGGATATCTGTCTTATCTCTTACATCTGTCTGATGATGCAAAAAGAGGATCTGGATTCCAAACACATCAATTACACTGCTCCAATGTTATGCTTTAGACTCCATTCACACCTAGGCCACAGGGTCTTTGCGCGTTTATTCACGCATTTTTGTTGTGCATTTGTTTGTGTGTTTTATGCATTTGTCATGTGATTTGAGAGGAGGAGGGTTGATGTTTGTGTGAAAAATTCCCAACAAATTGCACAAATACGCTTGTCTTTGTGTTTTCCAGCTGTTTTCTATTGAAGTCTATGGGACAAAGTGCACTGTAATAGGCCAAAAAAATTGCTCAAGTACTTTTTCCAGCAACAGCTGTGTTTCTGCTTGTGACAACAGGTGTGAACAGGGCCAAGGAAATGAATGGGATTCCTTGCCTTGAGCATTTTCTCGCATATATTACAGGCAGTGGTGGACATAGTTACACAAGGACCCCAAACTCTTTCTTGATTCATAACAGTCAACTGGGGTCAGAAAACAAATGACTCCCTTCCCTCAAGAAGAAATTGAATAAGTATGTTGCATATCTCAGCAATGATCGGACAGGGAGTGAAGTAAGTGTTCCCCAGCCTGACAACATTTGGATATTAAAAACCAGAAGCACAGTCATGAAGTATGCCAACTGCCTCTCATCTTCCCTAGAAATGAGCAGAGTCCAGGTCTACATGACAGAGGGAATGGTCATATGCTCAACCAACTAGTATAGATGGGCCAAGTGGGCTCCAGAGGGCCCATGTGCAGTTGTATGGTCTGCACAGATGGTATGTTTGCACCTGATTATACACTTATTTATTAAAACAAAGTGTAGTAAACCAGGGCGATCAAATACAACTAGCTTATCGGTGATCTGATCTCTGCAATTAAGAAACTAATCGCATGATGTACGTTTTTGCACTATGCACTCTTGTTGTTAATGCTGAATAACCCTGCTAGTTTTTTTGGCGTGAGAATAAAAGGCTAACATGTTTTTTTTTCTCATTCCTATGGAAATATCTTACCACATGGGCTAAAAATGTAACTGCTGATCTGCACAGAGAGCTACATTAAGATAATTTTAAAAAAATACACAGGTGCAAGTAACAATAGGTCAAGAAAGTTTTTACGAGGATTATGTCAGCACAGGTATATAAGACATCTTTGTGTGTTCATGCATGTGTTACTTAAAGGAGAACTATGAGGTGAGTGCTTTTCACTCACCTCATAGTTCTAGCCGACCTGTGACAATGAGACTGTCACAGGTCGGCTCAGTAGATCGGGAGGTGAGCGAACACATATCAGGTTCGCTCACCTCTCGATCCTGTCACGGCTCTCTGCCGTGACAGGGGGAGGGGCTGGATTCCCCTCTCCCCGCTCCGATCTGCCAGCGCTGACTGGCAGAACAGATGGGGGAGGGGGCGGGTACAGCTGGCTCTGCCTCTAGATAGGCAGAGCCAGCTGTCACTCATGCAGCTGGGCGGATCCCGTCATCTAAGTCGGGATCCGCTCCGGCTGCGGCGTCTCAGTATACCGCGAGCTGTAGCTCGCGGTATACTGAGCTTAGGGTAACGGGAGGACGCTAGTTTGTGTCCTCCCGTTACCCTAAGGAGAACTATGGGGAAAAGCCCTGACCCCATAGTTCTCCTTTAAGGAATTGGCTTAACACATTTCTGCACATTGATGTTGCATAGTCTTTTGAAGGAAGATGTCTTCACCTAAACATCTGCTGCAGACAAAAACATAACTGGATTTTTGCCTCCTGGCCATGGGACAACATTTTAAAGACATCTAGTTTTAATAATATGGACAGTAATGCGAGGCTTTATAAACTAAAAACCCCAGTCTATCTTTCAGATGAATACAATATCGGAAAGCTGGGCAGTAGAATTACAAAGTTTATGAATCAGGTTTGATATATTAACTGTTTTTTTTTTCTTAGTGTTTTTTAGCTGGAACGGAAAAACCACTCCACTCCCACAACTTGCTAGTATGTACACGAAGGCACTAAGGAGTTGATTTACTAAAAGCAAATAGACTGTTCACGCTGCCATGGAAGTTTCCCTTAAACATTTTAAGACAAAACTAACCCTTGCAGTGGGGCTACCCCCACACTGCAATAACTAAATGCTTGTATTTTAGGGGGCAAAAATAAAGAAGAAATTATCATCCAATGCTTGGTCCTGCCTAGGTGCTAGACCGGACCCCTAGCGCGGAGCCCGCAGCCTCTTCTCTGCCGGGCTCTGGTGGTCTAAGGACTACTGACCTCATCACTCTAATGGAAGTCCATTGAGTTGCATTGGACATGTGGACGCCGAGGGACATTCCACAGCTGGAGCAGAGGTGAAAAGAGGTGAGTGGTCACTGCCGCAGGACAGAGGATCAGGTGAGTATTTCTTCTTCCCTAGACCAAAATGAGCACTCAAACCTTGCAGTGCAGGGTAGTCCCACTGCAAGGATCATTTTTAAAAATCCTGGAGTTCTTGCTTGCTAATGTTATGACAAAGTCCAATATATAAGCTTAGCTTCAATTTTTTTCTTTTCTAGTTTTGTTTAGTGTGAGGAAGAAATAAGATTAGAAATAAGGGGTGAACAACCACCATCAGCAGCGATCACCCCCCCTCCCCCTTGCATGTACCACCAGCACCGACAACCCCCTCCCCGCTTCAGGCAGTGCAGAGGCTAGGGACACCCCTGCTTATGATACCCAGTGCTTTAGCAAAGTAAACATTTTTAGAGTTTAGATGTACTTTAGATATACACTATTTTAATATTATAAGAGATCTTATGAATCCATTATGAAATTGCTCATGCTGTAAACTTTCATTTTATGGAGGAAAAACACAATCATACAGTTAAGATTTGTTTGTCAATATGCGGGTGTATATATATATATTTATATATAAGAATTCTAAGCTTTATTCTATGGCTTGACTATGTTTTCATATTTAGCACTAACTTACCTATTATTCATTTTCTCTTAAACGATGATAGCTGCGGTAGATCATATGGTCAGTTTTCCAAAATTCCCAGAAGCATTTTGCCTTAATGAGCTCATGTCCCAAAGGATGCGTGTGCTGTAAAAGCCACAGTGCCCAAGACTAATTTATTAACCATTTACTAGTTAAACACTATCTGTATCAATAATAATTTACAATATTTGTTCATAAACATGTTCTTGTATTTTCTGTAGCATACACCTCATCTACATAAAAAAAAGAAAATAAAGTAAATGTTTTAACTGTGCTTAAAATGCTTAGAGCCCAAATAAAGCTTCAGCACAAATAGTAAAATGGCATTGGGGAGCAGGAAAAAAAAAGAGCGAAGTCACATCGTTTCTTTGTAAACTGTCAACTATTCTCAGTGCAAAAATCCAATGCCATGAAGAATAAATGTAATTGCTGAGATGAGAAACTCTGTTTGGAACAGTTGTTTAAAAGAGTGCAATGCAAGTCTAATGCAAGTACAGTTGGACTATTGCTATGTCATGATTTGTACCAGTCTATGGAATTATAAAACTATGATGTATTTAATTGCTGGCTTGCATAACCTATAAAAACTTCCCCTCTAACTAATATTATTAAACTACTCCTCTTTGTTTAATGACCTAAAAAAAGATGTACTTTAGGTAAATAATTGTGAATATGTCATTTATAATGTGCACATAAGAATGACAATTAAGCCAATAGTCGGAGGCTGGTATCTCTTTACGAAATTATTGGTAATTCTAACACTAATCAAACAATAGCAGGGTTATTCACAAAAGGGTGAAGAGTTTGGAGAAGGCAGGAGAAGTGAACAATCTAGGACAACATAGCTGAACAGGAAAGTGAGCTGACTTGGAGAATTTTTCCAAATCAGCTATGTTGTCCTAGATTGTTCACTTCTCCTGCCTTCTCCAAACTCTTCACCCTTTTGTGAATAACCCTGCAAGTGTAATCAACTTTTTAAGTAAGAAAAGTAATTATATATTTTCCAATGAAAAATGTCTAATTCAAGCATTGCAATGTGCGGTTTAACCACAGAGTCCAAGTTTACTTGACCAATAATGAAGTGATGCATCATTCAGAAGTGCATACAGCCTAACAGTAAGGGCATTAAACTGCTGCAGCACTTATTAACAGGCAAAGCAAAAAAAAAAAAATTAAGTGCTGCATTTATTCAAGGTCTACTTTGACCATGCCGCTAAGAGAAGTTAAATTTTCTTTGTACACTTTGCTCTCTGAGAGTAAATAATTGATAACACAGATATCCTATCAATATTTTTTTTTCTTTTTAATGGTTAAGCATGTGTTAATAATTCAAAAATCTATGGACAACATTTATGCACTTCTGTGATTTTTGAAAGCCCCAGTGCTCTTCAAAGGAAGTCCATCATTATCATGAACAAGTTAAAAGCCTAGTGTCCTCCGCTTTCCTGTCTTGTTTCATTGTAAGAAGTGTTTTCTAGGAACTCTCTCTGCAGTAAATTCTAAATGTATAGGAGTGCCCAATAGTCTGGAATGAACAAGCTAATTTTCAGAAGCTTGGTTTGATTTTCTGTGTCATTAACATACAGTAGAACTTCAGTGGGAGAGATGGGAAGCTGGCAAACTATCAGTGACTACAATACTGATTTTGTTTTATACAAAACTTTGTAATAGTAAATTGTTGCTTGTAGTAGTTACCCACCATTCGTAATTGTATAGTTATATGTCATACAATGTGATTTCTGTGCCATTAACATACAGTGGAACTTCATTGGGAGAGATGGGAAGCTGGCAAACTATCAATGACTAAAATACTGATATTTCTATACAAAACTTTGATATAGTAAATTGTTGCTTGAAGTAGTTACCCACCATTCGTAATTGTATAGTTATATGTCATACAATGTGATTTCTGTGCCATTTCACATATAGTGGAACTTCAGTGGAAGAGATGGGAAGCTTGCGAACTATCAGTGACTAAAATACTGATTTGTTTTATACAAAACTTTGTAATAGTAAATTGTTGCTTGTAGTAGTTACCCACCATTCGTAATGTTATAGTCATATGACATACAATGTGATTTCTGGTAGCTAAACTAACTAGGTGTACATAATGGTGTATAAACAAGGTTAACACTCACATTTTCTTTCTGTTTATCAAAGAACTGGATTTGCAAGAAATGCAACCAATAGAGCACAATAAATGTAAAGTTAACGTTCTTCCTAACAATTGTAGTAGCAATAACAACTCTCCTTATGATATTTAAAGTTAAACTGCCATTTGTTTAGCTCAAGTAAATCAGCATATTCATGCAGCTAAAAGGACCATCATTTGCTATTAGATACTTGTGATATATTTTGGTTTTGCTAAATGGACTGCCAGTGTGGCTCCTGTTAGCAAATAGTTAATTGTCTCTATTTAAAGCAAATGTGTTGAAAAAAATCTACTTAAAGTTCATTCAAAACTAAATGTCCATCACATATTGTCTCCCAGGATGACAATGCTGCTTTGTGATTTTACTGCAGAACAAACAGAGTTGTCACCCTATCACAGTAGGAGAAAGAATAATAAATGTGCTGGCAGCAGGGGTGTGCTAGAGTGATGCCACCACTCTGGCTGTCGTCCCACCCAGCTCCTGGAAACCAGTGGTGTCACTGGTTGCTAGGAGCTGAGCAAGATGCCAGTCGGAGCATCCCAGGTTGCTAAGAGCTGGTCGGGGAAATGTGTATGGCCTTTACATATCTCCCCACCCAGCTCTTAGCAGCCTGGGACGCTGGGTGTGCAATTATCAATAAAAAGCTTTACGTTATGTGTGGAGGGCTGCTGCAAAGTATAAAAATCTTACCTTGCCGCATGCCGACTCCTACACATAATACAGAGCTTCTGGGCACTGAGAGAAGTGAGAGATGTGACTTGAGCCGTGAAGTGCTCCAGATGAATCACCCGCTCATCCTCGCTACTTACACATTCACAAAATGCCTTGTTCTTTACTCATAGAATACAAGACATTCTGTGATTGAAGGATGAGAGGAAGGGGTTGGGATGTGACAGGCTCTCTCTTCCACCAATCAAACAATGTCTTGTATTCTTTAAAAAAAATACAAGGCATTCTGTGAATGAGCAAGTAGTGAGGAGGGGAAGGCTGATTCGACTGGGGCACTTCACTGTACAAGTCGCATCCCTCGCTCCTCGAAGTGCCTGGAAAAACAGCATTATGTGTAGGAGTCGGCTAGCTGCAAGGTAAGATCTTGATACTTTGCAGCAACCCTCCGCACATAACATACAGCTTTTTAATGATGATTGACTCACCCAATATGGTGTGTAAATGATAATTTTTTTTCTGAAGTTTGGCTGTAAGGTGAAGGAATGAATGAACTCTAAGAATTCATACACACATTGGAGGGTATTACCAAATGGGAATATATTAGTTTTGTTGTGTACATTTTTCCTTGTGTCACATTAATAATAAGACAAGTTCTAAGTGGTGTTGAACCAGCTGCAACAATGGCCAGAGAGGTTCAGCAGTGCAGAATGGAAAGGAGAGGGGGATGTGTATGGACGGCCAGCAAGGTGCACCAATGCAGTGAGAGGAGGGGGGTGTATGGACGGCCAGTGAGGTGAAGCAATGCAGGAAGAAGAGGAGAGGGGTGTGTGTATGAATGGCCAGCAAGATGCAGAAATGCAAAAAAAGGAGGAGAAGAGAGTGGAGTTGTGTTTGGACAGCCAGCAAGGTGCAGCAATGTAGTGAGGAGGTGAGAGGGGGATGTGTATGGATGACCAGCAAGGTGCAGTAGTGCAGAAGGAGAGGGGGATGTGCATGGGTGGCCAACAAGGTGCAGAAATGCAGATAGGAAAGGAGAGGGGGATGTGTATGAAAAGCCAATGAGGTGCAGCAATGCAAAAAGCAAAGGAGAGGGGGATGTGTATAGATGGCCAATGAAGTTCAACAATGCAAGACAGAGAGGAAAGAGGGATGTGTATTTGTATACCCCTCTTGTCGCAGAAAGCTCTAATTAAGCAGGCATATAGAAATTGGCAACGTGTTTGGGGTGCACCAGTCTTTTTAATCCCCCAATTGTTTTATACCAATGTTACAGACATTAACAATCATAGAAGATTCTGCAGTGTAAGGTGAAACAAACCTTGCTCTTTCACAGCTGAGTGAAGACCTCCCTATGAGGCTTTGAATTGTACAACTAACTGCCAGCAGACTTCACACACACAATATTTCAAATCCCACATGTAGGAAGCTCATTAATCAAATGACTGTGCTGACATGTCTTTCCGGATGAAGAAAACAGGTGAAAAACTGAAAGATTACTTATACCTCCACTGTGTGTGTGCAGTGCCAAAACCTCACAATGAAATGTGAAAAAAATATATTATTTACATAACTTGTGTTAGGAATAAAGAATAGATTAATATCCATCTGAACTGTGTGCTATAAATTTGTGCATACAATAACCAGACTTAAATTGGCAAGCTGGTATCTCTGGGGTGTCTGAGAATACACATGGACTGACACTAGTATCTCTGTGCTGCTCAGACTTAGTTTGGCCTCTTTTACTAAAATGGCTAACTGCAACCTGTGTATATTCTGTACTTGTGTTTTACTGCTAACTAAGAGGGCTGTTCCATGGAACACACAACTACAGGTTTGGCTAGCACATTTCATATAATGAATACCTGTTGGGAGAACAGGCCGGGTCTTAGATAAGTGATTGTAATGGGACAGTTGCTAAAAGAAACCCTGCCACTGCCCAAGTTACACATAGCACATACTGTATATGCACTCACATATTGATAAGTCAGGCTACCTTTTTTCTTACTTTTTACTCCCCCCACTGTGCTGAAAACAGAACCTATATTTCAGGTACACCCCTTTCTACCACGAGTGTCTGAGGATGTGCATGCAAGTCAGATGCAGCTGCTCCTTCCCCAGCTCTGACATCAACCACAGACAGTCCTGACAGCATCTCATGAATCTTCATATGATCAGCATTAAAATTATTTGCAGATCACACAAGGCTTCCCTGCCTTCTGCCAGGACCTTGGTTCATGTCAGGGCTGGATAAGAGGAGCATCTGTGTCTCTCTGGAATGCCCGGCATCCGACACTTCCAGAAGTGTCCAAGAGGACTAAAAATATAAGATCTGTTTTCCGCACAGTGGGGAAGTGAGATTAAGAAAAAAAGGCAGCCTGACTTAATGGTATGTAAGTAAATATATGAGCTATGTTTTACTTACATGCATGGGATGGTGATGTGCAACCAAAGGCTACGTGGTGGGTTGTGGTGGGATCAGGAAACAGAAGCGTATAATGTTGCTTGCCCTGTAGAAGAGCCAGTGATAATCACCAGCAGGACTCTCCAGCAGATAGAGGAGTAGGGAGCTTTTGATCTATCTCAAAGTTGCAAGAGGCTCGGTGCATGACCCAAAATACAAAATCTGGTACCCAAGAACCTTCCAGGTGTGAAAATGTGAGCATTAGATATTTCTAAAGGCTGTAGACATGACAAGTACCCAGAATGTCTGCATAACAAAAATGGAGATACTAAAACCCTTACAGAGATTAGCTGAGAATGAAAGGCTGCATGAATAAATTCCCCAGCCTCGCCCCCAGCACGTCCCGCCCTGCCCCCGCCTGATGAAGCCCCGCCCCTTCAGGATGAAGCCCTTCCCCCGTTGGACGAAGCCCCACCCCCAACCCATCCCCAAGCTAGTGTAAAGGAGGAAGGGAGGAGACAGGAAGGAGCCTCCTTGTCCTTCACCACTGAGGCGCTCCGTCCATGACAGGTTACACCATGGGGAGGATTTCCCTGCTGTATGAGATGCCGATCTGAATGGACATGAAGCTGACAGCTTTTTCTTCCTCAATTCTAGGTGAGGCTCTGCCTCACCTTAATCCCTTGACTGCACTTCCCTTCCCTAAAGGTCCTCTGTCTGTGAAGGCTGCAAATACTCTTCCTAAATTTTGAAGTCTGCAACATCCTGGGTGTCCTGTGCCCTAACTCTCACTCCCAAAGTAATTTAATAAAAGTTCAAAAAGCATCAGAAATGTGGAAATCCGTTTTATTGGCCTCCGCTGGAGAATCTGTAAGTGCTTTTTCGGCAGCAAAGGAATTATAAACCCTAGAAAGGCTAGGAGAGACTGATCTATCCAGTGGCACCTTTGGGAGGGAGTGGTACAGTAAGTAAGGTGAAAGTCTGCAATGGGTTGACCTGTGGCAGGGGAGTACAGTAATCTCTGTAAGAGGTAATAAATACCTGTAAGTGTCACACTTACACATTACTAAGCAAGCATTCATTTATCTTGAAAACATACTGAAGGGAATTTACCAAAACTGGAGCAGACAAAATCTGGAGCAGCTGTGCGTGGCAACCAATTGGCCTCTCTTTCTGTTTCAAATCTTAACTGAACAAACTAAAGAGAGAAGCTGATTGGTTGCCATGCACAACTGCTCCAGATTTTGTCTGCTCCAGTTTTGATAAATTCCCCCCACTGCTTATCTGACACTGTCTAGCTCCACTTTAGGTAAGAATTAGTTGAGTGTTTGTTCCAAACTTGCTGTATGACTGACTGTTCCATCACCTACAGTACCTGTTCTATGAATTGTTCCATAGATTTAAAGCATATAATAACCTGCTGGTTGGCGAGTTGTTTCTATACCGTAATACATTTATATGAAAGGACTGCTTTTTATTTCCACTCTAGTCCTGATTTCTACACCCTGAAACACTGCTATAATCAGGTAATTATACAGTAACTAGCTGTGAATGAATGTAACTGTCAAGAATACTGAGATCATACGAATATTCACAAATCGGAATGACGTAATTATAATTAATAAATCAGTCACAGCTTTATGCCACAAGACCTGACTTGCCACAGAAACTTTAAAACACAAGAAAGTTTCAATTGCAAGTTTATTAGAAGACTATACACTTGACCATTTGAATGTTTAGCTGGGCAAGTCCACCAAATGATGACTCTCAATATTTCCCTTTAAAAACTGTTATGATCCATAGTGACACAAGATGTCAGTAATTTAAAGAGTATTTCCACTTTTGCAGTTAAATTTGAGAAAACCCGTCTATATGTTCGTTATGTGTTCGAACACATGTTCACACAGCATTCTGACAAAAAAATGTCTTGCCTTTTAGATGTTTTGTTAAAGCAGTGGCTAGCTCCAGGTTTTTCTTAGCCCTTTCACAGTGGTTTGTCCTAATGGAAAGACTTGGCACTGAAATCTAAGGATTTCTATTTATCTGATAAGGTTAATTAACATACATTGGACAAGCCACCTTAGACCCCTCACCCCTCACAACCCCTCCTAACATGTTAACTGCTTCTTAGATGTGAGTGGGCTTTTTTAGACATCCTAGCCGGTCCCGCTTGTGCACGCTGCTTGGTGGCGTGCACGAGCGGGAAAACTTCTTAATTTGTAAACAGCCAGTGATGGCTGTTTACAGAGAAGCGGTCCGGCGGCTGTAGAGCCGCTGAATCGCTTGTATTATGCATGTGGGTGTGCGTCCCCCCCTCCTCCGCTGCCACTGAACCCGAGCTCCGTTGGGACCCGCACGGGGGCTTTGTCACCGGAGATCACAGGGAGTTCAGTACACATTCTCCCTGGTCTTCAAGTGGTTGAAGAAATAGAAGCAAGAAGAAATTTTGAAATGTGAATGGGCAAATATAAAGTAGGTGTTATCTCAATTTGGCTGTGAAAGTGGATATACACTTTAAACATTTATTACATTGTGCACAGATTTTTTTTTTTTAGAACTTTACTAACTTGATGATACCAGTATCTAGTATTAAAACAGAACTATAATGAAACAGCTGAAACCACATCTCAAATATACAGTACATGCATGAACAATTTTACCTACTAAAGGGGTTGTAATTAAGCAGAGCCAATTCCCTGCCCAATTCCCAATTTTCTCTAGTGCATATAAGATAATACAGCTTGGTTAAGGACTACCACAAATAGTAAATCGTAAAGGATAGTAAAGGAAAAGCAGCTAACAGATCACTTATGTACTCTCTTCCCCTGCCAGCAAGCTGTCTTCTAGGCAATGTATTAGAGGCGGAATGGCTTACGGTGCTCAGCCTTCCTCTCCTAGTCTGAATCCTGCTACAGAACACTTTAAAAGATACTAATATAAGGACACATTGAACACTATTTTAAAAATATTTAAGAATGTCATGCTGCTACATCAGTCCTTGTCCTCAAGGTGCTTACAGTCTAAGATCCCTATCTCACATGCATACTGGGACAAATTTAGACAGGAGCCATTTAACCTTCCTGCATGTCTTTAGAGTGTGGAAGGAAACCAGAATACGAGAACACCCAGGCATGCACATGGAGAACATGCAAACTCTGCAGATAGTGTCCTGGCTGTGTTTCAAACCAGGGATCCCAGTGTTGCAAGACTGGTATAATGACCAATATACTGCCATGCTGCCCGCATAATTCAGCAATGCCCCTTTATCTCTTTCACAGGCTATATAACCCTAAATTAAATATAACACATTGGTTATATAGGTATTTCTATCCTCATAAAAAGTTATTTTAGTAAAAACTCTGTACTTAATAACAAATGCTGATAACAGATTATTTCAGCTCATTCACTTCTTTTTAATGGTGAGGTAAGTCTGAAGTGGTAAAGGTTGGCATGACCCATAGCCACACTTACCCTATTTAAAGCTCACCACACAATATGACAGTACAATCTACTTTAGATATACCAACAACTATGTAGTGCAAGAGCCTGTCTGGATACAAGTTGATAGATTAGATAGATTAGGTAGGTCCTCATATTACATGGTTCTGGTAAATCTAAAACTGATTGCACAAAGATTGTAGGGCAGAGTCATTGCTCTAGCAGCCATTTTTTCAGCATTAGTTTGTATGTTACCGATTACATATATCAAACAAAAACATATGCAAAGAGTAATAGATTCAGTTTTTAAAAGAGGAACCATTAAATAGGTTCCCCAGTTAAATTTTATGAATGGTTATTTAAAGCTGCCATTACCGGCAGTAGCAATGGCTAGGGCAATGGAGCTCTCTTTGGGGCAAACTTTAAAAACATATATATTTGTGCACATATGCAAGAGTTCATGTCAACACAGTTATTATTCTTACAAGAGATTTCCTTTAAAATAGTTCAAAAAGGTAAGTTACACTTTGTATAAAGAATAAAGACCACCAAACACAGATCTCTAAAATTAGGTACCTTCATCCTGATCAAAAGGTTATTTTTGCTGCCTGGTCAGTCCAGGACCAGCATTGTGTTTATCTCCTCCTACCATTACAATCCAGGGTATGAACTGATCTGGAGACTGGGTTTAGCCATAGGGAATAACAGCAGTCTGTTCAGCTCATTCTTTTTGACAGACCTCAGCTCAGCACATGGTAGAACTGCAGTGTGACTTGCTCCAGAGTTGAAAAAGCTGCACCGACCCTGGACAGGCAAGGCAGTGGAAAAAGATTTGTATACCTCAGAAAACACTTGCACCCCACACCCTTTCATACATTAGGGTCCAGTACACCTCTCTCCATTATCATATACAGGTGAAACTCGAATAATTAGAATATCATGCAAAAGTAATTGCAGTAAGTGCTGCAAAATGGGCCCAAACCAAGTACTGAGTACATATGCATGCTTGTACTTTTCAGAGGTCCGATATTGTTCTATGTACAATACTTGTTTTATTGATTGCATGTAATAATCTACTTTTTTGAGGTTGTGGATTTGGGGTTCTTGGGGTTTTCATGAGCTGTAAGCCATAATCATCACAATTATAACAAATCACGGCTTGAATTATCTTGCTTTGCATGTAATGAGTCTCTCTCATATATTAGTTTCACCTTTTAAGTTGCATTAGTGAAATAAATGAACTTTGCACGATATTCTAATTATTCGAGTTTCACCTGTATCTATAGGTTGCTAGTCTATAGAAAAATGTTTGGTACCATAATAAATATACACCAATCAGCCATAAACTTATGACAACTGAAAGGTAAGGTGAATTAATATTGAATTGATCATCTCATTACATTGGCACCTGGAAGTGGGTGGGATATATTAGGCAGCAAGTGAACATTTTGTCCCTAAAGTTGATGTGCTGGAAGCAGAAACAATGGGCAAGCCTAAGGATTTGAGCAACTTTGACAAGGACCAAATCGTGATGGCTAGACGATTGGGTCAGAGCAACTCCAAAACTGTAGCTCTTGTGAGATGTTCCTGTCTGCAGTGGTCAGGACCTACTAAAAGTAGTCCAAGGGAGGAAAACTGGAGAACCCTGTGACAGGGACATGGGCGGCCAAGGCTCATTGATGCACGTAGCTCAAATTGCTGAAAAAGTTATTGCTGGTTCCAATAGAAAGGTCTGAACGCACAGTGCATCACAGTCTGTTGCATATGGGACTGTGTAGCCAGGACCAGTCAGAGTGCCCATGCTGACCTGTGTCCAATGCAAGAAGCGCCTACAGTACAATGGAAACATGAGCATCAGAATTGGACCATGGAGCAATGGAAGATGGTGGCCTGGTTTGATCATTCATATTTTCTTTTACATCATGTGGATGGCTGCATTCTTGTGTGTCGCTTATCTGGGAAGAGATGGCACCAGGATGCACTATGGAAAGAAGGCAAGCCAGCAGAGGCAGTGTGATGCTTTGGGCAATGTTCTGCTGGAAAACCTTAGGTCCTGCCATTCATGTTGTTGTTACTTTGACATGTACCACCTACCTAAACATTGCTGCTGACCTAGTACACCCCTTCATTGAAATGGCAATCCCTGATGGCAGTGGCCTCTTTCAGCAGGATAATGCCCCCTGCCACACTGCAAAATGGTTCAAGAATGGCTTGAGGAACGCAACAAGTTTGAGGTGTTGAATTGGTCTCTAAATTCTCCAGATCGCAATCCAATCGGGTCTCTGTGGGATGTGCTGGAAAAACAAGTCTGATCCATGGAGGTTACACCTCGCAACTTTCAGGACTTAAAGGATCTGCTACTGACGGCTTGGTACCAGATACCACAGCATACCTTCAGAGGTCTAGTGTAGTCCATGCCTGGGGATGGCATGGAGAGGGGGACCTGCTCAATATTAGGCGTGTGGTTATGGTTATTGGCTGATTGGTGTATAGGTTCAATGCATAAGTATAATTGAAGGTAGTGATTTACAAATCAATAATCTGTTTCACTCTACTATTATGCTTCTATATGTGCCTATCTAGGTTCCTATCTATCAGTCTATCTTATCTATCTATCTATCTATCTATCTATCTATCTATCTATCTATCTATCTATCTTCTATTATCTTCTATCTATCTATCTATCTATCTTCTATTATCTACATATCTATCGATATATTGATCTATCTTCTATTATCTTCTATCTAACTATCTTCTATTATCTTCTATCTATCTATCTATCTATCTATCTATCTATCTATCTATCTATCTTCTATTATCTTCTATCTATCTATCTATCTATCTATCTATCTATCTTCTATTATCTTCTATCTATCTAGCTATCTATCTATCTTCTATTATCTACATATCTATCTATATTCTATCTATCTATCTATCTATCTATCTATCTATCTATCTATCTATCTATCTATCTATCTATCTATCTATCTATCTATCTGCCAATCCTTTCCTATCTATTGTTTTTTCAGCAGTTATTAAAGCTTTACTATGTATGTATATAATAAATCTTTATAATGGCATTCTGACAATGTGTGCAGCAACACATGGAGGATTTCTCCATGACAGGACAGATATGATATAGGTAAGATAATATAGATTATACGCATCAAGCATGACAGCCGATGAAAGAAATGCAGCTAAATCTGACTCACTTGTGCGTGTGTGTTTCTTTTTATAGACGTGGGGAAGCTTTAAAAAAAATCCAAACCAAAGTGCTCAGTGATGGAGTGTACTGTTTGCGGGGGCAGAGGTACACTTGTTGACAATGGCAAAGTTTCTAAAACCTTGTATCACTTTGCTTCCTGTCTACTTTTCCCAGCTAACTATTTATTATTATAATATAAAGCAGTGCAAATTACAAACGCCAGACAAAACAAGCACATAGCACAGGGAATGAACAAGGACCTGTCCATAGAGGCTCATACTAGAGGAACACTGCATGCAATAGATAAGGGTGCCAGCAGGAGGTTGGGAGTTTGTCATTCAACGGGTGCTGCCTATGATATATCCTAGAGCTGTACATAGGATGAGGTTATAAGGGCGGACAGTTAAAGTGATATTAAAGGAAAACGTTTGTTAAGCTATTTCAAATGCTGATTAAATCATTTACAATAGATGCTGCTTTTTGATGTTTCAAAGTTTTAGTTTTCTGCAGAATCAGCTGGTCCCCTGAGCATTGGCCCTGATTTCCTGTTTTAGGGTGGCTCCTTTCCCTTGTAGGATCCTATGAAGCCACTCTTGTGTGTGCTAGTAAGCATGTGTGTGTCTTCACAAACATACAGACACGACAAGGCAAAACACTCCCCAGCTCGCTGCTTCCCTCCTCCTTGCTCCCCTTTCTAAGCTAGTAGATGGACATCTGCTGGAGACTGTTTTCCCCTTTGTGATATTGCACTGGACAGGAAGTTTAGGGAAGCCGAGCTGAGAGAGTTAAAGCTAGCTATTTAGAAACATGATGACTGTAATATTTGGGCAAAATATAAAGAAATACTTTACAGGGTAATGTATATTTGTTTGATGTGGATTCATTACTGAAAAAAAATTGAGAGTTTCATACAACCTTAATAAAAGTGTAGGACCGAGGAGGACAAATTTGGGTTAATCGACTGTATATATAAATATTGGTGGAACATAAAGTGTGAAGTAATTTGCCAAACTTCCAAGAATAATTTACCTTTGCATCTTTTGGAGGGTGGCTACTTTTGTTCCCCATGGTCCCTGTGTGTGTTGTACAGTAGCCACCGCTCTAAGATCGCTCCTGTGATGGACTACAACATCACATTTAGTTTACTAATTTGTTATGAGATTGTAGTCCATCACAGGAGCAAGCTTGGAGCGGTGACTACTTTACAACACACACAGGAACCAAGGAGAATAAAAGTAGCCACCCTCCAGAAGGAAGGACAGTGTCAGCACCAATTCAGAAATGATTTGAGGATCTACAGCTGAGTGATGTACTAATAAGTTACATTGTTAATAAATAAGGTACTTGAATGCAGTTTTAAGATTCAACTCCTGAGTTTAGCGTCACTTTAAATACAATAAATTGCGTTTAACTGTAATTTGTGAATGTCTAACTATTCAGTAATGTGTAAAAGCTGGCATAATACTAAAAATATGTACTATAAAATTTGGGAATTTTTAGATTGTCGCCCTCATGCAATGGCCGTCATAAATGACCACTCTGTAGCACCAATACACCTTGTAATACGCTACTCTTTGCTGACATCTAGAGGCTTCTGACTGAATCACAAGTATCAAAAATACGTAACTGTAACAACAAATGACTGAACAATTTACATTTATTTAAATACAATATACGCCCTTAGCGAAAAAATAGAATCAACATGAAAATAAAGACAAATGATCATCTGTGTTTTTTAATGAACTGTTACAAGGCGAATGTTTAACAATTGATGCATTCTGTCACCATGGCAACATCTCAAAGAAGGTCAGGATTGAATTCTTTATATGGAATTGTAGCATTTGTGCTAGGAAATCATTATGTAGCATTTAGAAAGAAAAAGCTTAAAAATCTTTGTAACTACTATTATTAAATGTTTGCTGGAGGAAGTCGGCTGCTGCTGTTTTGAGAAGCTTCAGTGCTAGCCATGTGTCTCTGCTCAGAATTTTAATGGTTGTTTACCAAGTGAAATATGCCACTGAAAGGCAGAATGTTTTCAGGCGCACAAGGTGTGAACGTCATCTAGCGTTTAAAATAGAATTCTTCCCATCATGAAATGCTATTTTTCTTGTTTAGCCTATTCGTGCTTTTTTTTTTCTCTCTTTTTTTCCAACCGTGGTCTTCTTTTGACAAACTACAAGCCAAAAAAAAAAAAAATTTTAATCAATTTGGATTAATGCTGCCAAATTTTTCATACAAATGCTGTGTTTTATGTGTACTTGTCTGCTACTCTGAACACCTCAATGAATGTATATGGTGTGATGTAGTATTCTCATTGTAAGTAGTCATAATTAAAATGTAGACACTGACACTATGCCAAGAGAGTACAAAGCGTGATGCTGGCATATGAAGCAGCAGGGGGAAGCCATTCAGAAGTGGCATTAGACAGGCTAGACGGTGGATCCCATAGAATGGTACTCAAGTTTCCAAATGAAAAGGGAACTGTAAAAAAACACATCATAACAGTCCTGGAATTGGTGTATTGTGACCAAGGACTGCTGTCAGTGCTTCATGAATTTCAGATGTCAATCAGAGACATTAAAACACTCCTTAGTTTGCTAACACCATGCAAAAGTTACTGGCCATCAGGAGAGCTATGGGGTACTTGCACCCTAGAACATTACCAATAAGCTATGTTAAGCTGGTGGCCCTCAGTGGTGAGATTTCACCATTTAGACATTAACCAGAGCAGTAGCTTCAGGCACTGACACATGCTGGGAATAATATTTCTACCTGCTACCTTTTCTGACCTGTGATCACAGCATCTGGCAGAGGCAAGTCTTGCATCAAGTCTTCCTTGGCTGCCCTGGGATGAATGAATGCCAGCAGCTGCAAAGGAAGCTGATGCTAGAAAATGTGAAAGTGTGTGTCAATATAAGGACAACTGCCCTTCACTATGCTCACCAATCACTACGGAACCATGCCACACAATCTGACTGTACCATGAAAGGGCTAATTCTCCTGCTGGTTATTACATGGGAAAAGGAAAAATCACAATAATCCATCAGTCTTAAAAGGCTGTTTTATGGTGTGTAAGGCAGTATAGAAAGTGTTATAAGACAAGTTACGAATTGAGCCTATGATTCCCGTTAGATTAGGTTCACACTGCTGCATCTGGGTTTTTCATGTGTTTTGGTGCATTTTTAAAGCGTTTTTATGTGTTTCTTAGTGGGTGTTTTTATGTATTTATTATTTTGGCTAATGACAAGCAATATTTCCTGTGACATCAATAGGCGTCATCTTCCTTAAAACTCCCTGCCACATCTGTCTGTTGCTTGCTTGTGTAGTTGTGCTGCCAATACTTATGAAAGAAGCTGCAGCTACTGCCACAATTTTGATGGTAGTAGACATAGAAGAGGAAGCAAAGATACTGGGTCCATCTGGTGATCACAAATAGAGATAAGAGAGGTAAGCAGATGAAAGCTTTGACATCCAGCATTTTGCAGCCTTGTCCATCCACCTCCTCTGCAGCCTGTGTAGGGTAGATGGTCTTGTTGTAATGGCAAAAAATGTACATGCAATTTTGATATGATGCAGTTACACTCTTTGACCAAAAATGCAAAAAGTCATACCAAAAGAAGGAAAGGCAGCATTTTCGAAAACAAACAAAAGAAAATTGCATAGATGTGAATGGGCACCATGCCACATGATGTGGGTGAAAAACGGATTGTATAGGTGTAAACATGATTTTGGTATTTACCATAAAATCCCTTTCTTGGATTTCATTAAGGGACACAGGATCAAAAGTAATTCAAAAACAATTGTAAATACAATATTTAGGGGTAAAGGAATTCTTAGCAACTCATATATTCACACACAAACACACACACACGCATAGGTTAAACTAGATTGATCTGCGTCTTTATTCAAGCTTAACAACTATGTAACAGCCACCAGAGCATCCACTGCTACCGCCAGAGATTTCCTGTACCTGAAGACAAACTTGTTCAGTTTGTTGTTGAATCTGGAGGCCAGTAAAACCACATCCAACACCCCCCACTTGGGACAGGTCCTAAAACACCTCCAGGTGAAGGGACCATTTCCCTGTGTCCAGGCAATTCCGGCTGAGGAAGTTTGCTTGCCAGATGTCCATGTCTAGAATTTGGACAAACCAAGGACAAGGCTGAAACAAAATAGAATATTTTTAGTCTCTCTTTCCACAGCAAGACTTCTGGTTCCTCCCTTATGGTTGATGTATGCCACTGCTGTGGTGTTGCCTGCCTGAATCCTAATCAGATGGCCCTGCAGCCAATCAGTCCAGGTCCAGCATTGAAGGGACATACATATCACTCAGAGCTCCATTATCATGTTTGGGAAATTAGATTTTTCCAGCAACCAAGTTTCCTGCAGTGGTTGTCCAGGACTCCTCCCTAGCCTGTGTGGCTGGCATCCAGCAGGAGAATCTTCCAGGGTATTGGAAGGAAGAATTTACTTCACTTCAGGGCTGGATTCCTAAGCTACCAGACTAGAGATAGTTCGGTCCTGGGTACAGCCTCCAAGCGCTGCAGAGAATTAGTGATCCGGATAGCTACATAGAGAGCACAGATCAGCAGTGTAGCGATAAAGTCTTGACTAAGAAAAACATCCTGATAACAAAAAAGAGAAAAGACGTCCATGATCCTAGACCAGGGGTGTTCGTCTATGGGTCTACTTCTCAAATGACAAGCTCAATGAGATCTACAAACGAAAAAAACACCTTTATTTAAAAAACAAGCAATTAAAATCGTTACTGGGACTACTGCCTCTCTTTCTCTTCTCTCTCCTCACTCTCTCCCTTGTATCTCTCTCTCTCTGCTGTCTCTCTCTGGGCCGGCTCACACCACAAAGTCTGCGTTTCAGAGCGTTCGGCCTCTGGAACACACTGAAATGCAAGCCGGCCGGCTCTCTGTGTTCAGGGGCGGGAGGGGGCTTGGCTTGCATTGAAGTCAATGGCACTGTAGCCACGCCCTCTGCCCGCAGTGCGATCGCCAGCACCTGGAATGCAGGCACAATAGTGCCTGCGTTCTGGTCCAGTGCAATCTGCAAAAATGCTGCGAGGGAGCCAGCCGGCTTGCGTTCCAGTGCGTTCCAGAGGCCGAACACTCTGGAACACAGACTTTGTGATTTGAACCGGCCCTCTCTCTTGGATGTCTCCTCTCTCTCTCCTCACGCTCTCTCTCCTTGCTCTCTCCCCTGTCTGTCTCTCTCTCTGCTGTCTCTTCTCTCTGCTGTCTCTTCTCTCTCTCTCTCTCCTCTCTGCTGTCTCTTCTCTCTCTCTGTCTCAGCTGTCTCTTCTCTCTGCTGTTTCTTCTCTCTCTCTCTCTGCTGTCTATTTTCTCTCTCTCTGCTCTCTCTTCTCTCTCCTGGCTGTCTTTCCTTACCTGCATTGCAGCAGCTTCCCATGTCTCCTCTCATGTGCGCTGTCCTGTCATCCCAGGGTGCTCGTGTGGCTGACGCGGCAGACAGGGAGAGGTGTCCTGCCCCTTCCCGTCTAGAGCATCTGACACATTCAGCCGCACTAGCACTGCGGGAGGGAGCTCAGGTCAGTGATCTGATCTTAATCTACCAGTGTTCGCTTTGTGATCGACTGGTAGATCGCGATCGACCTGATGGGCACCCCTGTGCTAGAACAATATAAAATAACAGTGAAGCATGATGGGAGTGGGAGGGGTTATACCTGACTTGCTAATGGCTTTTTTGTTTGCCAGTTTCCAGTTCCTCCTGCAGGCAGTAGTATAACCCAATTTCTCCTGAATTATTTCCGATCCTGGAAAGAATTGATAGTTATTAAAATAATGAATGATAAAGAAATCGTGTATTTTCACATACATACAAAGTTTGTATTTGGGTATGATTCCTGTCTCTAACAAAGTGACCACTGAGGCTCAAAACCAGTCAAGTTAAATATGCTTCCAACATCTGTATCTAAAATCAATAACTATAAAGATGTCTTAGGAAACACTGCTCCCTGTGGAATTTAGGGAGAATGCCTTATTTGTTAGATTTTGGTGTCTTGAAGTGTGAAAATTATTGGCCAGGATTGCTATCGCAGATAAACATTTTAGTTTCTTGAAACTTAAGCCAAGTTGTGTCAGAAAGAAAATAATAGAAACGTTATTAGTTAACATCACAAAAAGAAAAGTTGTATGGACAAAATACTGGATTAATCAGATATTTTTATTCCACTTGGCTGCATTACTACTTGCAGATTGATATATATTGGCGCTGGTACAGTGTGCAAACTGTGTTTTTTTCTTTTTTATTTGGTACAGGTCACTCCAAAAAGAAAGGCATTAAAACAAATTAATAGAGGCAAAATATATTTGTGCAGCGAGCCCAGCAAGTCAGAGGAGCTAGCTCTACACAACAACAGGGACATGTAAATGGGTGAATTTGAAGAATACACTTTAAATGTGGTTATTTTCCTGAATTACAAAAGGTGTCAAACTGGTCCTGGTCTAGGTGAGTCTAAGAGAAAACTCTCAGACTCAAATCTCAGTTTCTTAAAAACTATCTTTTCACATATTTTGTAAAGCACTGCGCAAACCATTGGCATTATTTAAATCCTGTATTATAATAATAATAATAATAATAATAATAATAATAATAA
>NW_017308357.1:165187-174241 GCF_000935625.1 Nanorana parkeri | reverse complement strand
ATAATAATAATAATAATAATAATATGGAAGTTTATTAAGCTGAGTGGAATACTTGATTGTAATGAACCGAAATTAAGGAGTTTATACATTTCTTTTTTTATTAACAAGTAACATTTTCAAACATTTCTTATCGTCACTGTCTATCCATAAAGCCTTTTTCAGTACAGGCAACATCTGGATTGTTCAGTGTGCTTATGGTGCATGACTAATGTATAATTAATTCTGATACTCTTATTAAAAAGTTTTTTGGTTTTTTTTCTTAACCCCACTATTTAAATCACATATTACACACCTCCGTATACCCTCCCACTTTCAACCAAGCTTATATTAGATTGTTGCCAAAAAAAGGTAAAGACCCCCTTCTAGCTGGATCATACAGACCAATTTCATTACTTAAAGATGCCAAGTTTCTCTCTAAAATCATGGCCGACAGGCTGGCCAAGATCCTGCCTCGTCTTATTGGACCCAATCAGGCAGGCTTTGTACAAGGTCGATCTGCAGGCATGAACGTCAGGAAAATTATCCTGGCTATGGAATATTCCAGATTGTCAAAACCTTCTCCGCACCCTATTGCTTTATTAGCCTTTGTCAATGTCAATTGGCTCTGGCTATTAAAGGTAATGCAGAAAATGGGTTTCTCTGGATCATTTCTCACTTTTGTATCTACAATGTATGCGGCCCCATCAGCACAAATCTTTACCTCCACCATACTCTCCTCCCCATTCACGCTACAGAAAGGCACTCGTCAGGGCTGTCCCCTCTCCCCACTACTTTTTAATATCGCACTAGAACCCCTATCTAAAACACTTACTACTTCCGCCACATTCACAGGGCTTCACATAGGCACTGAGGAATTTCAAGTCGTGATGTTTGCGGACGATATTATTCTCCTTCTATCACGACCCAGAGACCAACTCCCAAACGTATTTGGCCTCATTAAAATATTTGGGGAATTTTCGGGTCTAAAAATTAATATGGAAAAAAGCGAATTGATATACCTGAACGGCCCATGCCCTAGCTCAGATTCCCAATGGATAAAAGGCTTTGGCCTACACCTACAGACACACCACATCACCTACCTGGGCATCCATATCCCGCCATCAGCCACTAATCTATACTCGCTGAATATTTCTCCCCTCCTAAAATCAATAACCGGGATCTACAGAAATGGAGAGACCTTCCGCTATCCTTACTGGGCAGGGGTCATCTCATTAGAATGCTCAGCTTCCCTCGCCTATTGTACCCCATGCAAATATTGCCTATCCTCTTCCGACATAAGGATATTAAAACCATCATGGACTCTTTCCTGCAATTCCTTTGGAGAGGGAAGAAGCATCGCATAGCCGTTCACAAGCTTTACAAACATTCGTTAAAACTGGGGATCAACCTACCCAACATACGCCTATATAACCTAGCATCAATATTCAGACATGTGAGGGACTGGTTGCTCAACTCCTCACACTACTCCAATCTTAAATTGGAGCAGACGGCTATCTCGCCATGGTCTCTAGCGGGAGCCCTACACACTCTACTTTCGTCCCTACCCAGGCACATTAAACACAACATTCTATTCAGGGACACTATTGTCACTTGGAGAGAAACTCGCAAAATTCTGGGGCTTCCGGGTAATGTATCCCCTCTCATGCCACTGACATCTACTCCGGGGTTTCCACAAGGCCCCTCATCTGAACCTTTCCAGTTATGGGCAGATAAAGGGCTCTCCCATATCAAACACCTCCTGTCACCTCAAAGTACATGCCACACATTCAAAACTCTACAAAATGACTTTACCATTCTTTCCTCACACTTCTTACACTATTACCAAATTAGAAGCTTTATTAGACAAAACATGCCACCATCCTATGCAAGATACCCTCCTATCTCCTTCACCGTGTTAACACGTCCACTACCATCAAAATTGTCCTTATCAGTCATCTACAACACTCTCAGGGATCATATCACTGCAGACGATACATCTCCACTCAAATACGTTCTGAAATGGGCACTTTTCCTAGACATGCCTCAGGTAGAAGTTCAGACAATTCTCACTAGAAGCTGGCACCAGATTCGCAGAATCACCACCTGCGAGGCGTGGAGGGAACTACAATTTAAATTGCTGAACAGAGCATACTGTGCTTTTAATTTTCCTCCTAAAGCCACGAACCCTGACAGAATATCAGTATGTCCTAAATGCTCAACACCACTGCCTGACCTAAATCATCTCTTCTGGTCCTGTCCGACTATTGAAACCTTTTGGAAATGCGTATTATCCTACATGCAAACCATCATTGGTATACCCCGCGAACTAAACCCACTGACGTGCTTACTCCAGACCTCGACAGAAGTAAATACTCCCACCCACCCATCTCTACTATGCTGGGAACACCTGTGCTTACTTGGGGCTAAAAAATGTATACTCCTAAACTGGATATCGAAAGACACACCCAGACTAGCCGACCTGAAACTTATCCTTTTCAAATTTCTATCCATGGACTTGCTTGACACAAACTCCCATTATTCTGATCACAGACACAACATATCAGAATGGGACGACTTCATACATAAGGACCTCTCGGTTAACCACAAGACAGAACTACACTCATTTATACTGACAACAACTGGCCGTTCATTGCTATAATACACGACCTGGCCGACACTGACTAACAACGGTCTTCTTAGACACTTTCCATTCACCATCCTTTGAAACATTTCCCACACTCAACTTCGAACTGTTCTAATGTTATCTTTAAGCTAGGATTGTTCTGGTCCTGCATTTTATATTTTGAGATTTACATTTAAAAGTATAGGTTTTATTTTTTAAGATGTTTTATGAATACTTCCATATGATATTCTCTAAATTTAACTTTTCGTTCTACACTAGATGTAAAAATTGCTGAAATATATTCATGTTTCATAGAGGTCCAGTTTTCTATTCAGACAATTTATTCTAATGTATTCACCTGTTGGACATAGACAACCTGTACTTCAATATATGTTTCATACATCTGTTTACCATTGCATCACCTGTAACTATGCATAAATTCTTCTAATAAACGATATTGCTAAAAAAGATAAAAAAAATAAAAAGTGTTTTTTTTTGTTGTGTTATGTATCTTATAATATTTAGAGAAACTATAATGATTTGGGGTCAATTTGTTGTGTTTGTATATTTTTAAATACATTTTTTGTATCTTCATTTTTTTTTGTATTGACCTGTCAGAACACAGCAGGGGAAGGAATGTGAGAGGGAGGAATGATTTACTGTACTCTTCTGGCTGTAAATGTCAGGTGAAGATACTCTCTCAGGTCTCTAAGGCTGGGCACACACCTTACAACCATCGCAAGACTTTTGTCTTGCGATGGTTGTAAGGTACTTAAAAAAACGTACAATCTGCCTATCTTGCATAGGCAGATCGTACTTGCGCCCTGAGGGGCGGGCTTTAGATGACCGCAATGCCGAACGGGCAGTGTGCGCTTGCGCACACCGGCCCATACGGCTTTTATCGTACGGACATGCCACAAACCCGCCGAACATCGTACGATGCTCGGTGGGTTTTCGAACATGTCCGTAAGTTTAAAGTCGTGCGACCTTACAGTAGTAGAGGTCGCACTGCTTCCACACACCTTGCGATAATCGTACGATTGCGGGATTTCCCGCGATTATCGTACGATTATCGTAAGGTGTGTGGGGACCTTAAATGATTCAAATGACTAGTTCCCTGTCAGAGGAGAGTGTCCTCGATTTATGACTACCACCTGCCCTCTATTTTAGCACTGCAACCTCTATCGATCACTTTGGCATTCAGCACTTCCAGATGTCAGAATCCAGTGTCCCCCGCTACACACTAAAACCTTCCGCCAACCACTGTGTCACTGCTGAGTCCTGTAGTGACATAAGAAAAGGAGGAAGGAACCAGTGTGTGGCGAGGGACTCTCAAAAGTGTGAATGTCGAAGAGACTGAAGAAGGCCTGCTGTGTAGTAACAAATGAGAGGTGACAGTCATGGACCACTGGAAAGGTGAGTATAATGCTTCTTCTCTTGCAGGGAACTGACCTCCTGATTTTAGCTACTGAACTCTGTAAACCCCTTCTGTTACATAGTTACATAGTTAGTCAGGTTGAAAAAAGACACATGTCCAACGAGTTCGATCCAACCTTCTGACCCTTCTTTTTCATTTGCGCAGCCCGTGCAAGAACTGCCATTGATAGTCTAATCAGAAATGTCAGCTGCTATACAGGTCACAATGGGAATATAGTATAAAGGAGGATCATACTTTTTTTTACACATGGCACAGTATGAAAGAATCATAACATTTATTCATTGAAAATAAATATTGAATAAAGGAAGGTTCTTGCTTGTTACATTTTTTTTACAACCTTTAAGTAATCATGATCATGGTAAATGTAAGAATTCATTATTTTATCCCAATCTGGCTATGCACTCCCCAGTGCAAACTGTTGTATTGAGATACACATACACAAAAGTTTCTGATTATTCAAAGAGTAGCAATAAGTCTAACATAAGATGCATTTTTTGCCCAGGATGCCCATACGTGTTAACATGAACCTACTTCATCTGCAGACATGAACGTTACCTGAAATATTCTTACCTTTTATAATCCGTAATTGGATTCATTTTGTGGGATTGTTTTCTCTCTATACACATTCAGATTGCAATAGTTGGAATATATGCATTGATAACTTTAATGTTGTCATACAGTTAAGATACATCTTTGTGCACAAGTGACATGTTAGGTTCATTAGACAATGTAATTTATGTCGCACAAACTTATTGGATCCCTGGTCTGACGGCCCTACCCAGCACTTGGCTTTTGCCATTCTTGGGTGTTTAAATTTGATTGTATAGATAAGCCAAAGTCACAGTGATATATTTTAACAAAAGAAAAAAAAATAGTCAGTGACATCTCACCAGACAGTGTATATATGCCATGGATCTCGTAAATAGATCTTCATTTATTTAGAAATAGGATGCATACATAAATGTAATCAACACATTATTAAGTAATAGTCAGTTAAAAAAAAAAAACATAAATCAAACAATTGTTTGGGCAGATTTATGGCAGAATGATGAGGGATAAATTATACTGTACGTATAAAGTTACATGAAACACTCACAGTATTGTCTTATAATCACATTTGAGGCTAAATTAACATTAGTTGGAGATGTCAATGTAAACATAATTGCTTTAGAAGCTACTTATTGCAAATCTAAGAGGAATATGCCATAATAAGAACTATGTACTGTATATAGGAATGTACTGAAATTTGTAGGTATTTTTCCTTTAGCAGTTTGTATTATGCAATATGCATAGAACTAAGAAAATAAGTAACTGTAGAGATGTAACTTGAGAGAAGAGTTGCAAAGTAAACAGGATTGAGAAAAAAAAAGAAAATGGTATACTTACCTGGTATATCTTAATGGCAGCATATGATGGGTTGTGACTCCACACCCTCAACCCCAAAGCATTGGATGTGTATACATTTTATGGCTAAAACAAAGTACACAATTTTTGGTGTAGGAAATGTGTATGTGTAAGGTAAATATACAATATTTTCATGTCCTGGAACATCATGGCTGCATATGATGGGGAACTCTCACACACATTATAGACAAGTCCCATTTGGGTAAACCTTACTTTCTTTTTCATGTGCCTACATGCTTTAAGAAATATTTCCAGCAAAGGGTTTAATGCCCATCTAATATCTATTAGAGCAGACAGGGCAGAAACCTGAACCTTCAAGGGACTTGTGCCAAGGCCCTTCTCTAGTCCTGCTTCAAGAAATTTTAGGACGTGGGCTGGGTAAGGTACTCCAGTGTCACATAATCTTTCAGCTGCAAACACTGAGAACTTTTCCCATATGATATAGTATACGCTGCTTGTAGATATTTCCTGGTTTTCACTAAGGTGCCAGTCACCGCTTGGAAGCAACCCATGGATGCTAGCATTTAGATCTCAGTTTCCATGCCAGTAGGTGAAGTTTCTTCCAACACAGATAAAAGATGTGCTTCTGTGACTGCAAGTTCTGGATTGTAGGACATACCACTGGTTTCTAGACATGTGCGAAATTCGGACGAAATTTCGGAGTTTCGTATGTATCCAAATTCCGAATTACAGATGTAACGCAAACAAATCCGAATTTCCGATTCGTTTTTTTGGACGAACTTTCATTTTTTGGACGAAATTTCATTGCAGCAAAGCGACATTTGAGAACAAAAAACTTTTTTTCCTTCTTAAATGTCACTTTGCTGCAATGAAGAATGAAACTAAACGAATTAGAAATTAACTTTCTTACGGATTTCCGCTAACAGATTTCGTCCAAATACGAATTCCGAAACGAATTGACTTTCGGACCCAAATTCCAAAAAACAAAATAAAGCAAAATCCGAATCGAAACAAAACAAATTTGTTGATGGTGCACATGTCTACTGGTTTCTCCACAGCTAAGACCAGGAGCAAGGGAAACCATGAAAATTTTAATTATTGCTATCACTGAGACTGACTAAAATTTCAACCAATGAAGAAACCTGAAAATTTAAGGGGTTGGAAAAATTTGGCCAAGGCTGAAGTTCCACGGATGGTGGAGAAAATCCACCTCTTCACTGAGTTGTATGGGAACAGGCTATGTAACAGAGTCCACCTAGCATTCTAAGGAGTTGCTTCTAATTTGACCTGCAGAGCCCCCCAGTGTTTGATGATGTCTCCATAGACTTTCTGATAGACTTTTCCTATTGTAATTAATTAATTTGGAAAGTACTGTACACAACAGTAGATAAGTTCATTTTTGTAAATGCTGACATTCTTTGGGGACAGGGAGTAAGGACTTATCCCCTCAAACAACTTCCTCAATTTGCTCTATAAAAGGAAAAGTAGTAACAGCAGGGCCGTCTTTACCGCAGGGCAAAAGGGGCAGATACCCTGTGCTCCATAGATCACAGGGGCCCACAACAGCTGTCCCTTTCGCCCCGAGCAGCAGAGAGAAAAAGAGCTGCAGCAGTGTCAGTGGGGAGACAGACCGGCCATCCGTTGTCAGTAGCAGAAAGACAGTGTGAAATGACCGGCCGTCCGTGTCTGTGTGACTCCTGCTGTGATCTCCTCCCCTGGTGCATGTCACAGAGATCAGGCACGGAGGAGAAGGAGGGGGAGGGCACAGCACAACGTGAAAGGTAAATCTGGACAGTAAATGTTAGCACTTGCACAAAGACTTGGACTGGGAGCAGAACTGGGAAGGAAGAATCAGAACTGTATGGCATTTACACTGACTGTATATCACTAAACAAAGTGTGTTCAGTCCATGTGTTCAGTGATAGGCTGTGAAATTGCAATACAGATTTTGCTGATATATCCATGTTCTGTACTACCTGTAAATCATACTATTAGATTGAAATTTAGGGGGTGATTTACTAACCTAAACACACGCACGCACTAGGTGCGTGTGATTTTTACACAGCAAAATGTATTTATCAACCAAAAAGTCTCTAAAAGCATATTTCCACTAATGCCATATATGGAAAAATCATGCACATGATGCATATATAATGCTGCTTCACAGTTTAGACAAAAATGGTTAGCTCATGCATTTACATTCCTGCATTCATCGCAAGCAACACAATGTAGAGCTAATTTACACAACATCAACTTGCAATTCATGCAGGGCTTTGCACAACACACCTGCTGGGTGTGTACACACTACAAAGGTGTCTAGATTCCACCAATAGATCATGCTGGGAGGGAACACACTACAGAGGTGTATACTTGTTCGTGGCGTGTTTATAAGGTTAGTAAATCAACCCCTCAGAGTCTTATTGTATGATTTATCAAGTAATGTATAACAAATATACCAGTTTGTGGTTATATTAGTAAAATCTATATTGCATTTACATTGTATGCCCCCCGCACACCTGTTGCACGGTGTACTGTATATGCAACATATGCATTCTGTGTATCATATATAGAGGCATTTGATAAAAATGCAATGCACCGTGCAGCTAGTGTTCGGGGGCAAGCAATGTAAATTCACTACGATTTTACTAATGTAACCACGTAGTGCTATATTTGTTCTATACTACTTGATAAATCATACAATAAGATGTTTTATTTAAATCCTATTATATGATTGAACAAGTAGTTCAGAACAAATGTACCAATACATGGTTATATTACTTAAAATTGGTATTGCATGTACATTGCATGTACCCGAACACTTGCTGCATGGTGCATTACATTTTCAACATATACATTCTACATATGCTGTAATATAGACTTATGGGTAAAAAATCTGTATTGTAGGGTCCATTGCGTTGCAGAGTGCTGAGTCCATTGTGTTGCAGAGTGCTGAGTCCATTGCGTTGCAGAGTGCTAAGTTGATTGCATTAGTGCATTGAACTGTATATACAGTATAGCTACCGTATATTCACACATGCATATATTATTATTTTTTAGTTTCAGTGGAAGGTGATGAAGGGGGATATGGGGGGCTAGGTCGGGAAGTGGGGGGGCATGTGATGGAAGTAAGCGAGTTGTGGGGGCCCATCAGCAAAATTTTGTCCAGTGCCCCCTGGATATTAAAGACGGCCCTGGTTGTGTGCTGTTATTTCATTTAATTAGAAAAGTGGATTATAATGGGGAACATTACACTGTACTGTTCCCTATTATAATCTATTTCTCTGATTAAAATGATTACAGACAGGACCTCAGTTCTATCAAAGTTTATGACGTTGAATGTGTGACTGGTCACGTGGTCACACATTTTAACGTAATCCCGCCCAGTTTTTTTGGCGGTGGAATGTGTGACCGCCAATAGGTCAATCATTCCAAAGCTTTGTCAGCTGTTCCAGGGCAGATCGGCATCGCAGATGGTATGTGCAGGACACCTGATCTGCCCTGGAACAGCTGATTGGTCCTGAAATGTCAGTTCTATTAGACTTTGTGAGTGGGGTGGAATGAATGTGGAATGATAAAACGTGTGACCACGTCACCAGTCACACATTCCAACCTAGTCACAAACTTTGATAGAACACCGCCATCAGGGGGG
>NW_017308357.1:161396-164403 GCF_000935625.1 Nanorana parkeri | reverse complement strand
GGGGGGGGCAGGTGATGGAAGTGGGCGAGTTGTGGGGGCCCATCAGCAACATTTTGCCCAGGGCCCTCTGAATATTAAAGACGGCCCTGAGTAACAGCTGCTGTGATTGAAGGCTGACTAGACATACTTCCTGTAAGCAGTATTTGGCTGGACAGCCTTATTGTGCCCCTCAAAAACAACAGAATGGAAGCCTTTCACCAGAGGCATATTTAGAGACTAATTGAGAAGGTTTCATCTCAGGAAAGGCTGAACATGGATGGAAAGATGGTGGTAAGGGTTGCTGATGTCAAATCCACAGGTGAGGACAACAAAAAAAAAAGAATGGAGCACTGTGAGTCATAAAATGTATACACATTTAACCCTATGTGTTTAAGGGGGCAGTGGTGTAACATATCCTCTACTATGCTCCAGGAAAGGTATTTTTAAACCCCTTGAGTTCAGTGCAGTAGTATCATTGATTTGAGAGCAGAACAGCATTGTACCATCTTAGTCATCAAATGAAAAAAGAAAGTTTATAAAAACTTTAAAAATGTATTAGACTAAAAATGCAAGTTTTAAAAACACATTCAGGTTCATCATTACTTACTGTATGTATCCTACTTGTGATACAAAAAAATGTATCTTATTTGTGTATCACTCAGCTGCACATCCTCAAATCATCACTGAATTGATGCGGACACTGTCCTTCCTTCTGGAGAGTGACTACTTTTGTTCCCCCTTGGTCCCTGTATGTGTTGTAAAGTAGTTATCGCTCCAAGCTCACTCCTGTGATGGACTACAATCTCACCTTTAGTTTACTCATTTGTATTGAGATTGTAGTCCATCATGGGAGTGAGCTTGGAGCGGTGACTACTTTACAACACACACAGGCACCATGGGGAACGAAAGAAGACACCCTCCAAAAGGAAGGACAGTGTCTACAGCTGAGTGATACACAAAGAAAATACATTTTTGTTAATAGTTGGGGTACTTGAATGCATTTATAAGATTTAATTCCTGAGTTTAGTATCAGTTTAAAAAAAAGCAGAGCATCAAAATAAGACTCACAATTTTAAATTGGAATTTAAATATACAATAGATAGATTATTCCTTACAATTTGTAATGACGCCATGGACAAGCGAGGACATATAGAAAAATGTGACGATCAGTACACTTAAAAAATTATTTTTAATCCAGAGCAACATTGTATTTGCCAGGTGTATGACTAGTTTATATTTTCTGTCAGTAAGGTATAGAAGAAGTTTTAAGGAAATGATACAGGACTACGTGATATTTGCCGGTGAGGTGTAATTAGTGGAGTACAGAGGTTTTCATCACTTGCTGCTATATCTGATTTATGGGCAGGGTTGCTGGCTCTGTTCAAAGTGTTGCTTAACCATTCCACAATAGTATCTGTGCTAAAACCATGTGGCAGAATCCTGGATACTGTCCATGTAATTTCTGCACGTTTCTGAACAGAATTTGGGTTTGAAACCTTGTCAAAAATTACATACCCTTTCTTCCAAGATTAGATCATTTTAAAGGTGTTTAAGACAATATTGACAAATCAAAGCAAAAAAAAAACCGATGTGTACTTAGTAACTTGTGTCTTCCATTTCATGAACATATTTTATTTTTAACAGTTTTGTATAACTTGCAGCTAACATTTGATTGCTTTCCCTCATGTGACCTTCTATACCATAAGAAGATATCTTTCAGTTTTTGCATCCCCATAAATTACTTCTGCTCTACTGTATCGGAGCACTTAGCAGTATTTATTCAGTCTGTTTAACATTTTGTTGTCTTAGAATCTCATCATTTCATTTTTTATTTACACTATCTACAGTATAATGGTGATCAACAACTGCACAGCAACACAGCAACAAATACTGTGATGTATTGATGTTGAAGTTGCCTATTCACCATCAGCGTATATGGAGGTAACCCCACCGTTTAAACTGTAATTCCACATTTGAGTAGCTTCTCAAGAATAAATACTGTACATTGCAAACAAAATATAAATCTCAGCATAATTCTGCTGGACTTTTGCCCTTCATTCCTGTGTACTCAGGAACTAAATGGTGATTGTCAGTTGCAACTTTTTCCCAGTCAACCATCGAATGTTTGTGGTTTTTATTGCATGTTACCATACTAATTCTACCCTTCTTTGCTTTTTCTGTTATGGCACAAGTTGTCAAACATGATGCATTATCCTACTGCCCTTGGGCATCTGTGTTATCGAGCAATTCTCAAAGTCTTGGGTAAACGTTTGTGTGTAGGCTCATGGGGCAGGGTGGGAGAGGTGTATTGCAGTAATTGGTCTGGGAGTCATTTCCTCAGATAAGGCTAGGCTGTTGACATCTGTAACAGGGTAAAAGCAGAATGAATTTCTAACCCTAAGGCTGATACCTAATAAACTGGCTGAAATTTTGCTCAGTGGGTGGCCCTATTTGCTGGTTACAGCCCGACATCCTTTGAAGGAGCCTGGTGGAAATTAGTTGGCCAAACAGAGAACCTGTATCCAGACAGATGCAGGCTATGGTCAGGTATTTTGACAGATGGCAGGCCCATTGTCAATATACAATAGCTGAAGCAGGAGATTCTTCCATCCATTGTGTTTCTGTGCTTCATCAGCTTCTTTTGGGTCCATAGGTGACATTAGGGGTCTAATAGGACCATGATGTCTCCATAAAGAGGACCTTAGCCCACTATGTGATAGCAATAAGTTAAGTAGTAAAATAAAAAAAATATAACATTTTAAAGCCCCCCACCCACACGTACATGCACATGAAAGGGTGATTCATTTCATTTGCCTGTTTCTGGGTTATACATAAACACACATGCACGCACTACACACACAGACACACAAAGGTTGAACTTGATGGACCTGTGTCTTTATTCAACCTCAAATACTATGTAACTAGCTGATGTCTAAGCAAGCAAAATTGTGGTTTTCAGCATATTCTACAGAAACCAGCTTCAACTGTTTCTAAAATGTTAGTCTTTGCATTCCTTAGTAAATTGTAT